>NW_025927611.1:2368790-2553790 GCF_022837055.1 Prionailurus viverrinus | reverse complement strand
GTGTCTCCCTCCAAAGCCAACATCCGTCCGGAGCTGAGCACGTGCGTTAATGATGCTGATGAAGGGATTCTCCCCCCGTGTCCGCCTGGATGTGTTTATTAAATTCACGACGCCTGTGACGGATGGGTCTGTGAGCGGCGTGGGCACGGGGGGCGAAAGCCGTGGGTATATTTCAGACGGCCGGCTGCTTTCTGCCGAGCTCCCATTGTAATTGGCTTAATGGATTCTCCGGGATGCACGCGGGCTGGCGCCTTCCTGCCCGTCTCCGAAGCAAACTAATTACAGCTTTTTACATTAAGTCCTAATAGATTTCAATTTATCTCCTCCGAACGATCACAATAATTACAGTAATAAATTAGGCGCCTGGATGACGTGCATCACAAGAGTTTGGGCTTCAGATCCCGGAGCCACGTGGAGGCATGGACTGGCTGGGGGTACAATGATGGGCCAGGGGGTCGTGTGCTCTGGAATGTTCCCCGACTGTGTGTGTGTGTGTGTGTGTGTGTGTGTGTTCAAGTGAGTCTGTGATCCATCCCGAAAGTCTGCAAATAATTCCCACAGAGCAGGGTTCCGAGCAAACGGAAGGAGGTACAGAAATCGTACTTCCTGGGCCTCCCGGGTTTTCCCCTTCGTCCCCGCCCCCCTTCCACTGCCTTCCGCACACGCTCACCTCTTGCCCACACAAATATGCATCACCGATGCTGCCTTTGCTGCGTGAACCGTGCATCGAATGCCATTTATACGACCGGTTCCTTCTATCCACTTTTAATGGCCTCCCATTATTCTAGCAGAGAAGTGCGATGCGTGCACTCAGCACCTTAATCAGGCGGCCGCCCACCGTCAACCGTCCTCGCGGCCCCGAGGATATCCAGCCCGGACACACTTCAATGTCCTGGCCAGGCATCTGGGCTGTGTTTGTCACTCTGTGTCAAAGCAGAGTGTCATGTGTGGGCTGCTTATGAAGTTCATGGCTGATACCGATATAAATTGTAACAGGACAGACGGTCCCGGATTTTGACTGATTCAGACAGGCGACTTCTGCTTCTTCGTGGCTTTTTTTTTTTTTTAAGGATAACTAGACCAAACTTTCAGACTTGCTTTTAAAACTCCAGAGGTAACGGTTCAAATGCAGTCACATCATTTAAGAGGTTATTTGTGCAGAAAATAGCAGAACGGTGAAATGCCATGGAAACCTTGGGTGTTATTTTAGTCCGTCCGTTTTTGCTTTTTTTCTCCCCCCCAAATGTGAGTGTTTTCATCTTTGTTAGCTCGTTAGAAAGGCAACGCTTTCTTTTTGATCACATTTCTGAATTTTTTTTTTCTTCCTTGGCTTCTTGGGGACATAAGAATTTCAAAGCCATTACTGCACGCAAGTGCACACAGCTTTGGAGAGCGTGGTAATGACCCTCTGTTCTGTGAGGAAGTTCCTCTTAAATGCAAACCATCCACACTGTCGCTCGTGATTTACTGCATGGCTGGACACAGCTTTTGCATAGGATAAAATATTAGATATTTTAGGCTTTCTGGGCCATGCTGGGTCTGGAGAAAATACAGAATGCTCCCGTGATAGCACACAAGCCACCACAGTCAAAACACACAGAATGAACATTTCCGCATTGCAATAAAACTTTATTGGCAAAAGCAAGTCGGGGGCCAGATTTGGCCCTTACGTTCTAGGCTGCTGATTTTAATGACTCAAGTGCTTGAAATGCAGACAATAATCTTCCTGCGCTTTTCAGGGGATATTTGGCTGCTTTAAATTTCATCGCAGACGTATTTTTAAAGGGAGCCAGGTCACGTAAGATACGAGGTAGGGCTCCGGTTTGATTATGAAGTCATTATTCCGTGACGACAAAGTGTCACTCCCAAGACGTCCAAGATATATTTTTCCTTCTAAAAAGATATTTTTATGTGAGCCACAAACCACACTTTGAAATGCATGATGGATCTTAACTGCAAACCCACAAAAGCTCTCCACTAGCCCCACGCGGGCGGCCCAAGCAGCTGCCCAAATGTGAGTCCTTGGTCCAAGAACATGTTCACCAGATAATTAATGGATGGATGGATGATGATAGATACATAGATAATAGATAGATAGATAGATAGATAGATAGAAACAGATATGATGGATAGATAGATAGATAGATAGATAGGTAGATACATAGATATGATGGGTGGGTGGATGGATGGATAGATAGATAGAGAGGCAGATAATGGATAGACAGACAGATAGATAGATAGATAGATAGACAATAGATGAGACCAACCGAGACGGACAGCCAGCCACATGTGTGGAATGGGTGCAGGTGACTGCAGACACCCCTTGGAAGCGGGTCTTAGAAGCCTGGGCATCTTCTCAGCGGCTGCTGGGTCTCCCCCAGGCCAGGCTCACAGAACCACAGTGGCCCAACAGAACCCGTCTGTGGAGGACACTCACCAAGGAGCTGTGGTTGGCCCTGCGTTCCCCTCCCCTGCCTCCTTCTGCCTCGCAACGACCCCACCCTGTCCCAGGACAGGCCCCCAGAGGGTCGAGCACAGCCGACTCCGCCACTGGGGTCCATCCGGGAGGTCTCCTCACGGGGCCAGCAGGCTGTGCCATTCGTGGGGTGTACCCTGAGGACAACGTGCGGCCCCAATGCAGACCTCAGGCAGATGGACGTCCGGTGGCCTCTATCAGGGATGGAGAAGCACTTCCTAGACTAACCTTGTCATCTTCCCATCCCGTACTCGCACACCATGACGCTTCATAAAGGCTGAGGACTCTGAACATGTCTGCCTTGAGAAAGTCCCCCGGATCCCACCCTATCTGAAGTGTCCTGGATGAAGAGCTCACGCTTGAGGACCACCAGACCTGTGTGCCCACCTCTGTCCTTTCTCTTTCTTGCTACGTGAAAGCTGGGTGCAGTGGCTGGAGCCACAGCAGCCATTCTGGACTCTCAGGTGACTGACATTGAAAGTGGAAGAGCCTGAGTCCTGGGAGGACCGAATGAGCTCTGATCTGAGATCCAGCAGGCGCAGGACCACTGAGATCCAGGCAGGGCAGGACCACTGACATCCAGGAGGGGCAGGGCCACTGAGATCCAGGCAGGGCAGGGCTGCTGAGATCCAGGAGGGACAGGACCACTGAGATCCAGGCATGGCAGGACCACTGAGATCCAGGCAGGGAAGGACCACTGAGATCCAGGAGGGGCAGGGCCGCTGAGATCCAGGAGGGACAGGACCACTGAGATCCAGGCGGGGCAAGGCCACTGAGATCCAGGCAGGGAAGGACCACTGAGATCCAGGAGGGGCAGGACCACTGAGATCCAGGCGGGGCAAGGCCACTGAGATCCAGGCAGGGAAGGACCACTGAGATCCAGGAGGGGCAGGACCACTGAGATCCAGGAGGGGCAGGACCACTGAGATCCAGGAGGGTCAGGGCCGCTGAGATCCAGGCAGGGAAGGACCATTGAGATCCAGGCAGGGCAGGGCCCCTGAGATCCAGGCAGGGAAGGACCCCTGAGATCCAGGAGGGGCAGTACCCCTGAGAACCAGGCAGGACAGGACCACTGAGATCCTGGGGGGGCAGGGCCACTGAGATCCAAGCAGAGCAGGGGTGTTGGGATCCAGAAGGGGCAGGGCCACCGAGATACAGGGCGGGCAGGGCCTCTGAGATCCAGGAGGAGCAGGGCCGCTGAGATCCAGGCAGGGCTGTGCTCCCTCCAGAGCCTCCAGGGGAGGGTCCTTCCTGTCTCTTCCAGCTTCTGGGGCTCCAGACGTCCCTGGGCTTGTGGCCGCGTCCCTCCCGTGTCTGCCTCCGGCTTCACGTGCCTTCTCCTCTGTGTCTGTGTGTCCCCTTCTGTCTCTTGTAAGGACACCTGTCCCTGGATTCAGAGCCCCCGTCATCCAGCACGAGCTCATTTCCGATCTTAATCACATCTGCAAAAACACTGTGTCCAGATAAGTTCCCCTTCCCAGGTTTGGAGTTGAGGACGTGGACATAACTTTTTGGGGACCACTGAACTCGGTACAACATGTGTGCACATAGACCCCGGCACGGAACGTGTTGTGAAGGCAGAGAAAAGCAAAAGAACACACACAGAAATGTTCACCGTGGGTATGCCTGATTCATCAGAATAATCATTTAATTAGTGTTGCCTTATCTAACCTTTGTAAATATCCCCCAATGACCAAGCATTCTGTCTGTCAAGAGAATTGAGGAAAAAAAACACGTCCCTTGTTGTTCCGTATTTATTTTATTTTTTTAACAACTTGTTTTCTTTTTTTTTTCTTCCTATGTTTATTTATTTTTGAGAGAGAAAGACAGAGAGAGACAGAGCGTGAGCATGGGAGGGGCAGAGAGAGAGGGAGACACGGAATCTGGAGCAGCTCCAGGCTCTGAGCTGTCAGCACGGAGCCCCACGCGGGGCTGGAACCCACGAATCACGAGATCATGACCTGAGCCGAAGTCGGACGCTCAACTGACTGAGCAGCCCCCAGGCCCCCCGTCGTTTCCTTTTTAAAGAACAGAGTGAAAAAGAAGCAACCACAGAATAAAGACGCTTTTGAGTATTCACATAAAGACCCCCAAAACCGAGGCTGACACTCGGGGTGGGGCCTCATGGGGTCGAGGCCTTCCTCCCGACGGGGACCCGTCTGTGGCTCGTTGGCCCTTCCTGGGGCCGTGTCCCCTTTTGCAGAAGCAGGAGAGTCCGACCCACACGGGGGCGGTTACAGACGCTTCTCAACCACGTTGTGCATTGGTGTCCCTCCTCAGTGCAGAACACGAGGATCTCTCCAAGCTGGGGACACTCTGGACACACACAAACATAAGGGGGGCACCTGGGGGACTCAGTCAGTTAAGCATCTGACTGTTTGGTTTGACTCAGGTCCTGATCTCACGGTTCGTGAGTTCAACCCCTGCATCAGGCTCTGCGCTGACAGCTCGGAGCCTGGAGCGGATTCTGTGTCTCCCTCTCTCTTCCCCTCCCCTGCTCGCAGTCTGTCTCTCTTTCTGAAAATAAATACATAAACTTAAAAGGAAAAAAAGCAAAAAAAATGAGCCCAAGACAGGCAGCAGGGGCGTCGGGCAGGGTGAGGCTCGAACATCCCTGCAAACGGTCAGGAATCCAAACGGGGCGGGACGTCACTGCACACGGGCAGCGGGCGGCCGGGGGGCTCGGAGCCGCCCCTCACGGCTGCGCCCCGGCCGGGCTCCCGGGGCAGCCCCCCTCCTTCATCCCTGCAGCCGGGAAGGAGAAATCGCAGGGCCTGTCAGCAGGCGGTGACTTCCCTCCCATTGTGTCACCTGCCACGGAGACAAAGGGCCCCGTCCACCTCTCCTGATGGGAGCCAACAGTTGGTTACGGGCCCAGAATGAGCTTGAGGACACAATTTGCCTAGAGACTGCCCGGGGATCCGGGCGGCCTCGCGTGGGGAATGAGCCTGTCAGCCGCCATCTGGCATGATTGCTTCCCACGGCAGGGCCTCCTGCCCGCGGCCCAGACCTGCTGCGGCCATGGGCCCAGGTCAGCATCGCTGCAGGCAGTGGCCGAGGCCAGTCCGGCTGTGCCTCGCGTCACTGGGGCCAGGGGTGGGCTGGGGGGGCAGGGGGCCAAGAGGACGAGAGGGGGCGGGGGACGAGGGGCACCACGTTGTCTGGACAAAGCGAGGGAAGGAAAATGCAGGCTCTTGTCGGGGCGCAAACCGAACCGCCAGCCTCATTGTGCTGGAACCAGACGGCTGCATGGCATTGAGCTGCTTCCCTTCGAGAAAGAGAGAGACAGATAGAGGGGTGTGTGTGCACAATACGTATCTGTCTGTGTGTGTATAACTTACGCGTGTGTGTGTGCACGGAGAGGTGTGTGTGCACATTGTATACTTTTATGTGTGTATATACCATATGCATGTGTGTGTGCACGGAGAGGTGTGTGTGCACATTGTATACTTTTATGTGTGTATATACCCTATGCAACTGTGGGTGTGCACGGAGAGGTGTGTGTGCACATTGTATACTTTTATGTGTGTATATACCATATGCATCTGTGTGTGTGCATGAAGCAGTGTGTGTGCACATTGTATATCTGTATATTTGTATATAATATATGCATGTGTGTGTGCACGGAGAGGTGTGTGTGCACATTGTATACTTTTATGTGTGTATATACCATATGCAACTGTGTGTGTGCACGGAGAGGTGTGTGTGCACATTGTATACTTTTATGTGTGTATATACCATATGCAACTGTGTGTGTGCACGGAGAGGTGTGTGTGCACATTGTATACTTTTATGTGTGTATATACCATATGCAACTGTGTGTGTGCACGGAGAGGTGTGTGTGCACATTGTATATATGTGTGTATATAATATATGCATGTGTGTGTGCACGGAGAGGTGTGTGTGCACATTGCATATATGTGTGTATATATACCATATGCATTCTCTGTTGGCCTAGAGAATGAAATACAATGAGATATTTATGTTTTATATGCAGATATATTCTTTATTGGCATGTATAAGCACTCTTTTATGGTTTTTATATATGTATGCATGTAACATGTGTTTGTATGTGTGTTTTTAAAGAAACGAGAGAAGTGTGTATACATACATGATATTATACAGAGAGGATGCTATATGTGTATATGTGTCACATGTATGTTTTAATACTACAGACATACAACACAGGCATATTGTGTGTATATAGTCTGATATACGTGTGTTACATGCCTGTATGTATAGAAGACGTTTTACAGCTGTGCTGTATAGACATATGTAACACATATGTGTGTAACATGATGTCTCATATACATGTTAGTACATAAAGGAACACTTTGTATATTTTATATACACGTAGAGATGCATTTATGTATTTCATGCACGCGTGTGTTCATATACAAGATTCAAATTTACATTCACATACATATTATGTATACACACTTATGTGCGTGTATATAAGTGCATATACACTCACGATTTATATACATGTATATACAGTGTAATATATTTGTTATACAAACAAGTTATGCCTATGTAACATAAGCAGGTGGTGGAGAAGATGGGCAGAGACAGATAAATGGGGGAGGGGGAGGGGGAAAGCCCTCCAGACACCCCTCTCCCCCCGCCCCCGTGAGCAACGTTATCATTGGTTCACTTCATTTGTTCTCATCTCCAGACGCAGGACCAGCCCCACCCGTGCTGGTGTTTTACACTAACAGCCATCGGCTCTCATCAGGAAGGGTGGGCTCAGGTCCCCGCGAGAGGACCACAGGGCTCTGGGGTTAAGAGCACAGCTGTTTTCCTGCCAACGTTTCTTCCTGCTGTCCAGCTGTGTTTTCTGGGGACGTGGGACCCCTCAGCGCCCCGCGCCTCGGCCGGAGGGCTGTGCAGAGAAGAGACAGGTCACTTGTTTCCGGGAAGGATGCCAGGGAAGCCGGGAGACTCAGGGAACCCACTGGCCAGAGGGTCCCTTTCCTGTAGGCGGTGATGGGCACCACACATAACGCGCTGATCGGCGACGCATCTGAGAACATTAATCGCAAACACATCCTGCTTTCTGGAGAAAAACCCGTGGAAAGTGTTAAGACTGCTGTTTCTCTCTGGAGTCTGGGGTTTTATCCTCTGCTGGTTTCCTCCTAATGAAATCTGAGCGAGATAGAGTTCCCCAGAGTCCCGTAAATCTACGATAAACATGTAGGTTTGAAATGATCATGCTGAGATTGGAAATTGGAAGTTTGACACCCATGACCACGGGGCAGCAAAAAGGCAGATCTGCACCAAGTGTCTGGGCTCGGTGGATGCAGGATGGAGGGCACAATTTGCATTTGATCGTATGTGGTTACGGACACAAGGTCCAAGGGCGTCAGGTAGAAAAAACGGTGGTGAATGAGAGGAAGGCAGTTAATTTCCTGAGACGCGATCTTGTCAATGGAGAATTGGAATCAGTAGCACAAAGAGACAGGTGTCTGACCCTTGACACAAACCTGGGCCTGCTGTGGAGGGAGGGGGGGGCCTGGTCCCCGATGGGCCCCTGGGCCTGGTGCGGAGGGAAGGGGGGCCTGCTGCAGAGGGAGGGGGGCCTTGGTCCCCAAAGGTCCCCTGGGCCTGCTGTGGGTGGAGCGGGTTCCAGGTCCCCGATGGGCCCCTGGGCCTGGTGTGGAGGGAGGGGGGGACCTGGTGTGGAGGGAGGGGGGGCCTGGTGTGGAGGGAGGGGGAGCCTGGTCCCCGATGGTCCCCTGGGCCTGGCATGGAGGGAGGGGGGCCCTGTTCTCTGATGGTCCCCTGGGCCTGGTGTGGAGGGAGGGGGACCTGGTCCCTGATGATCCCCGGGATTGGTGTGGAGGGAGGGGGTCCCTGGTCTCTGATGGGCCCCTGGGCCTGGTGTGGAGGGAAGGGGGCCCTGGTCCCCGATGTTCCCTTGGGCTTGGTGTGGAGGGAGGGGGTCCCTGGTACCCGATGGTCCCCTGGGCCTGGTGCGGAGGGAGGGGGGCCCTGGTCCCCGATGGGCCCCTGGGCCTGGTGTGCAGGGAGGGGGAGTCTGGTTCCCGATGGGCCCCTGGGCCTGGTGTGGAGGGAGGGGGGCCCTGTTCTCTGATGGTCCCCTGGGCCTGCTGTGGAGGGAGGGGGGGCCTGGTGTGGAGGGAGGGGGAGGCCTGGTGTGGAGGGAGGTGTCCCTGGTCTCTGATGGGCCCCTGGGCCTGGTGTGGAGGGAGGGGGGCCCTGGTCCCTGATGGTCCCCTGGGCCTGCTGTGGAGGGAGGGGGGGCCCTGGTCCCCGATGGTCCCCTGGGCCTGCTGTGGAGGGAGGGCGGGGCCTAGTGTGGAGGGAGTGGGTCCCTGGTCCCTGATGTTCCCATGGGGCTTGGTGTGGAGGGAGGTGGGAGGCCTGGTGTGGAGAGAGGGGGTCCCTCGTCCCCGACGGGCCCCTGGGCCTGGTGTGGAGGGAGGGGGGCCCTGGTCCCCGATGGTCCCCTGGGCCTGCTGTGGAGGGAGGGGGGGCCTGGTGTGGAGGGAGGGGGAGGACTGGTGTGGAGGGAGGTGTCCCTGGTCTCTGATGGGCCCCTGGGCCTGGTGTGGAGGGAGGGGGGCCCTGGTCCCCGATGGTCCCCTGGGCCTGGTGTGCAGGGAGGTGTCCCTGGTCCCCGATGGTCCCCTGGGCCTGGTGTGGAGGGAGGGGGTCCCTGGTCCCAGATGGTCCCCTGGGCCTGGTGTGGAGGGAGGGGGGCCCTGGTCCCTGATGTTCCCCTGGGCCTGGTGTGGAGGGAGGGGGTCCCTGGTCCCCGATGGTCCCCTGGGCTTGGTGTGAAGGGAGGGGGGCCCTGGTCCCCGATGGTTCCCTGGGTTTGGTGTGGAGGGAGGGGGTCCCTGGTCCCAGATGGTCCCCTGGGCCTGGTGTGGAGGGAGGGGGGCCCTGGTCCCTGATGTTCCCCTGGGCCTGCTGTGGAGGGAGGGGGGCCCTGGTCCCCGATGGTCCCCTGGGCTTGGTGTGGAGGGAGGGGGGCCCTGGTCCCCGATGGTCCCCTGGGCTTGGTGTGGAGGGAGGGGGTCCTTGGTCCCAGATGGTCCCCTGGGCCTGGTGTGGAGGGAGGGGGTCCCTGGTCCCCGAAGGTCCCCTGGGCCTGCTGTGGAGGGAGGGGGGAGCCTGGTGTGGAGGGAGGGGGGAGCCTGGTGTGGAGGGAGGTGTCCCTGGTCCCCAATGGGCCCCTGGGCCTGGTGTGGAGGGAGGGGGTCCCTGTTCTCTGATGGTCCCCTGGGCCTGCTGTGGAGGGAGGGGGGCCCTGGTCCCTGATGGGCCCCTGGGCCTGGTGTGGAGGGAGGGGGGGGGCCTGGTGTGGAGGGAGGGGCACCTGGGCCTGGTGTGGAGGGAGGGGGGCCCTGGTCCCCGATGTGCCCCTGGGCCTGGTGTGCAGGGAGGTGTCCCTGGTCCCCGATGTTCCTCTGAGCCTGGTGTGGAGGGAGGGGGGGGCCTGGTCCCTGATGGTCCCCTGGGCCTGGTGTGGAGGGAGGGGGAGTCTGGTTCCCGATGGGCCCCTGGGCCTGCTGTGGAGGGAGGGGGGCCCTGGTCCCCGATGGTCCCCTGGGCCTGCTGTGGAGGGAGGGGGAGCCTGGTCCGTGATGGTCCCCTGGGCCTGGTATGGAGGGAGGGGGGGCCTGGTCCCTGATGTTCCCCTGGGCCTGGTGTGGAGGGAGGGGGGGGCCTGGTCCCTGATGGTCCCCTGGGCCTGGTGTGGAGGGAGGGGGTCCCTGGTCCCCGATGGTCCCCTGGGCCTGCTGTGGAGGGAGGGGGGCCCTGGTCCCCGATGGGCCCCTGGGCCTGCTGTGGAGGGAGGGGGGGGCCTGGTGTGGAGGGAGGGGCACCTGGGCCTGCTGTGGAGGGAGGGGGGCCCTGGTCCCCGATGGTCCCCTGGGCCTGCTGTGGAGGGAGGCGGGGCCTGGTGTGGAGGGAGGGGGAGGCCTGGTGTGGAGGGAGGTGTCCCTGGTCTCTGATGGGCCCCTGGGCCTGGTGTGGAGGGAGGGGGGCCCTGGTCCCATATGGTCCCCTGGGCTTGGTGTGGAGGGAGGGGGTCCTTGGTCCCAGATGGTCCCCTGGGCCTGGTGTGGAGGGAGGGGGTCCCTGGTCCCCGATGGTCTCCTGGGCCTGCTGTGGAGGGAGGGGGGCCCTGGTCCCCGATGGGCCCCTGGGCCTGGTGTGGAGGGAGGGGGGGGCCTGGTGTGGAGGGAGGGGCACCTGGGCCTGGTGTGGAGGGAGGGGGGCCCTGGTCCCCGATGGGCCCCTGGGCCTGGTGTGCAGGGAGGTGTCCCTGGTCCCCGATGTTCCTCTGAGCCTGGTGTGGAGGGAGGGGGGGGCCTGGTCCCTGATGGTCCCCTGGGCCTGGTGTGGAGGGAGGGGGGCCCTGGTCCCAGATGGTCCCCTGGGCCTGGTGTGGAGGGAGGGGGGCCCTGGTCCCCGATGGTCCCCTGGGCCTGCTGTGGAGGGAGGGGGAGCCTGGTCCGTGATGGTCCCCTGGGCCTGGTGTGGAGGGAGGGGGGGCCTGGTCCCTGATGTTCCCCTGGGCTTGGTGTGGAGGGAGGGGGGCCCTGGTCCCCGATGGGCCCCTGGGCCTGGTGTGGAGGGATGGGGGGGCCTGGTCCCCGATGGGTCCCTGGGCCTGCTGTGGAGGGAGGGCGGGGCCTAGTGTGGAGGGAGTGGGTCCCTGGTCCCTGATGTTCCCTTGGGCCTCGTGTGGAGGGACCACATGACAATGCATCCTTTAAAGGTTCACAGTGAGTTCCTACAACCCCGGACAAAAGCATGTGATCAGAAATATGATTCCAGCAAAGTTACACGCATCTCTCCAATTAACTCCCTACGGCTAATTTCTTGGACCCAAATTAGGAGGCTGTCGGAAATAACAACAGTGTATTTCTCTTTATAGGATTTCAATTACCTGTTTCTCTCTGCCACAGTTACCGGCCTATTATATCCAGTTTGTCCCTCTGTGTTTTATATGAGGGAAGGTCCTGGAAATGACGGTGAAAGAAACATCCTGGCCGGCCTTGGGCCTGGCTTACAATTGAGTGAGGTCTATTCATTGCAAGTAATTACCTCCTTGTGGTTTAACGTGTATGTGTCGTTTTTAAGCCTACACAGCAGGAAGGCGACCAGTCCCTGTATTTTCTCCCGTGTGACCCTGGCAGGCGGGGTGCGGGTCTGGGCCTGTCTCCTTGTTGGTGAAACTGAGGGGAGGCAGGACGGACCTGCAAATGCGGTGTGAATTCTCCCCACTGGTCCCCCTAAAATTTCACGGCATGCTGTTGGCAGGTGAGAGACGCCCCATTTGAGTCCCAGCTTATTATGACCTGGTGTTGTACTTTTGCAGGACAACTCCGGTCACGGAACCAGGAAGCAGGTCTCCGGACCCGAGGTCATGTCGCTGAGATCCAGGAGGGGCAGGGCCGCTGAGATCCAGGCAGGGAAGGGCCGCTGAGATCCAGGAGGGGCAGGGCTGCTGAGATCCAGGCAGGGCAAGGCCGCTGAGGTCCAGGAGGAGCAGGACCTATGAGAACCAGGCAGGGCAGAGCCGCTGAGATCCAGGCAGGGCAGGACCAGTGAGATCCAGGCAGGGCAGGACCAGTGAGATCCAGGCAGGGCAGGGCCGCTGAGACCCAGGAGGGGAAGGGCCACTGAGATCCAGGAGGGGCAGGACCCCTGAGATCCAGGCAGGGCAGGGCCACTGAGACCAGGAGGGGCAGGACCCCTGAGATCCAAGGTGGGCAGGGCTGCTGAGATCCACGTGGGACAGATCCGCTGAGATCCAGGCAGGGCATGACCACTGAGATCCAGGAGGGGCAGGGCCGCTGAGATCCAGAAGGGTCAGGACCCCTGAGTTCCAGGTAGGACCACTGAGATCCAGGCAGGGAAGGGCCGCTGAGATCCAGGAGGGGCAGGGCTGCTGAGATCCAGGCAGGGCAAGGCCGCTGAGGTCCAGGAGGAGCAGGACCTATGAGAACCAGGCAGGGCAGAGCCGCTGAGATCCAGGCAGGGCAAGACCACTGAGATCCAGGCAGGGCAGGACCAGTGAGATCCAGGCAGGGCAGGGCCGCTGAGACCCAGGAGGGGAAGGGCCACTGAGATCCAGGAGGGGCAGGACCCCTGAGATCCAGGCAGGGCAGGGCCACTGAGACCAGGAGGGGCAGGACCCCTGAGATCCAAGGTGGGCAGGGCTGCTGAGATCCACGTGGGACAGATCCGCTGAGATCCAGGCAGGGCATGACCACTGAGATCCAGGAGGGGCAGGGCCGCTGAGATCCAGAAGGGTCAGGACCCCTGAGTTCCAGGTAGGACCACTGAGATCCAGGCAGGGAAGGGCCGCTGAGATCCAGGAGGGGCAGGGCCGCTGAGATCCAGAAGGGTCAGGACCCCTGAGTTCCAGGTAGGACCACTGAGATCCAGGCAGGGAAGGGCCGCTGAGATCCAGGAGGGGCAGGCCTGCTGAGATCCCGAAAGGGCAGGACCCCTGAGATCCGGATGGGGCAGGACCACTGAGATCCAGGCAGGGCAGGACCTCTGAGATCCGGACGGGGCAGGACCACTGAGGGGCAGGACCACTGAGATCCAGGAGGGGCAGGGCCGCTGAGATCCCGAAAGGGCAGGACCCCTGAGATCCGGATGGGGCAGGACCACTGAGATCCAGGCAGGGCAGGACCTCTGAGATCTGGACGGGGCAGGACCACTGAGGGGCAGGACCTCTGAGATCCAGGAGGGGCAGGACCACTGAGATCCAGGCAGGGCAGGGCTGCTGAGATCCAGGCAGGGCAGGGCCCCTGAGACCCAGGAGGGACAGGGTCGCTGAGATCCAGGGAGCGCAGGACCACACTCCCTCCAGAGGCTGCAGGGGAGGTTGTCTCCGGGCCCCTCCCCCTGACCCTCTGGTTGTCACTGTGGGTGGCACATTTTCCCCGTAGCAGGTCGCATCCAGGCTTCCCCTTGTTACAAGGACACAGTATCATCGGGTTGGGGCCCACCCTATTCAGCGACACGCTCCCCTCACTAATACATCTACAAACACCCCATTGCCAACTCCCGTCCCATTCAGTGTTCCTGAGGGCCAGAGCTCAAGATACGAAGTTCGGGGGAGACACGATTCCCTCCTTCACAGACGTCTTGCCTGGAGTCCCCAGGGCTGGGTCTTTTTGGAGATGTTGTTTGAAGCGGGTGGTCTCAGAGCCTTTGGAAAGCCGTTTCTGTTCTGTTCTGTGTTTGCTTGTTTGCAGAGAAAGTAACTTCGGCCACGTGGCCGCCCACGTGTTCGGGGCCCAGGGAGCAGTGCCCACGGGGTCGGAGATGCTCTAAGCACGTCCTGTGACATAAATCTCCAGCTGGAGCGTGTCCAGCATAATCCCAACGCCTCCTGCCCGTTCAGTAAACACGGGGGGCGCCTGGGTGTCTCAGTCGGTTAAGCGTCCGACTTCAGCTCAGGTCACGATCTTGCAGTCCGTGAGTTCGAGCCCCGCATCTGGCTCTGGGCTGATGGCTCAGAGCCTGGAGCCTGCTTCCGATTCTGTGTCTCCCTCTCTCTCTGACCCTCCCCCATTCATGCTCTGTCTCTCTCTGTCTCAAAAATAAATAAACATTAAAAAAAAAAAATTAAAAAAAAAAAAAAAAAAACACGGGGAGCGTGGCCACGGCCGGTCTACCCAAATTAAGTTTCGGTAACTGTTGTCTATATGATACGTCGGATAAAGAGCGTTGAACCCGTTGCATAAACGAATCAACACAAAGTTCCCAAACAATGCCTGAATCGGCCTCTTGGTTCCATCTGTGTTAAGCGCTTAAGCCGTGAGAGACGCGGCCGGACTCTGAGAATGTGTGAGCCGAGAACAAGAACAAGGGAAAAAACCCACGAGAAGGTTCCAGAAAACGTGAGGCTTTTTTTCGATCCACGAAGATGTGAAACTTCCCAGGAACCCAGTCCTGGCTTCCTGGCGTGTCCCACACCGGGGTTCCGATAAGAGGTCATCTGAGCATAGATTTCGACCACAGCAACCAGCGGCAAGGACACGAGTTGGAGACGTGGCCCAAGGTCTTTGTTTCGCAGCCCAGAGGGGCTGTCCTCTGCGTGGGGGGTGCATTTCGACTTTTATTTATCTTTTTAACGTTTCTTTTGAGAGAGAGACAGAGCAGGAGCAGGGGAGGGGCAGAGAGAGAGGGAGACACAGAATCCGCAGCAGGCTCCGGGCTCCGAGCTGTCAGCGCAGAGCCTGATGCAGGGGTTGAAGTCATGAACCATGAGATCATAGCCTGAGCCTAAGTCGGACGCTGAACCGACTGAGACACCCGCGTGCCCCGCGTTTCAGCTTTTAAAATCAGAGTCAGTGCACTGACCGAGCCACTCACCTGGACTCACACTGAGCTGACGTGACCCAGCCCAACGTAAGGGGGACATCGGTGTGTCTGTCTCTGCTGCAGAAGCGCTGAGATCCCTTTCAACCGCCATCCACATCCTCCTTACCCTGAGCCTGGCAGGTAGGTGAGGCAGAAACAAGGACACCCACCCCCGTGGGTGTTGAGGAGAAGCTCGTCTGTATCATGCAGCTGGAGGCTGTCAGGGTGCAGCCAGGGCCGGCGGATTCCGGGCACGGGGGGTCCCTGCAGGCTACAGGAGGGCCGCCGTCGGGTCCCCAGGCACCCGGGCTTGCTGGCAGGAGCCACGGTGCCTCATGCACACAGTGAGGGGAGGTCAAGGGTCGTCCACCTGCCCAGAGGCACCACATAGGACTCCGCCCACACCCTCTTTGCCCTCGGAGACCAGGTTCCCTGTTCAGGTCCTGCAACCAGCACCCCGGGGCCACGGGTTCGTGCCGGGACGTCTGCGTAGGAAGCAAAAGCCTCAATTCCCTTCGTGGGAAGTAAACCCGACTCTAGGTGCACGCAGCGGAACTGCCTATGCAAACCTCTCTGTAGGGCTGTGTTCGCGGCCCTGGCTGGGAGGCTGACAGGGTGTCCTGGGGAGCAGAGGGCAGAGGGCAGAGGCCGGGGCACCCAGAGCCCCAAGAGGGATCCCCGTGCGTGTGCTCACGGGTGTGTGGAAACGTGCACACGCACTGATGGATGCATGGGTATGTGTGCTGTTGAGTCCTTGTGTGTGTGTGTGCACTAGTGTGTGCGTATGTGTGCATGCACATGCGCGTGTGTATGTGCACTGGTGTGTGCATACTGTCTATGCATGCTGGTGTGTACGTGTATGCATATAGACAGTGTGTGTATGTGTGTGCTGATGTGTACATGTGTGTGCATGCTGCTGTGCCCATTGGTGTGTGTGCTAATGTGTGCATATACGCACTGGTTTCTGCAAATGTGTGTGCATGCTGGCATGTGTGTGAGTGTGCACAAGTGTGCATGTGCACAGTGTGTGTGCATGTGTGTGAGCTGCTGTGTGCACATACATGCTGGTGTGTGCGTGCCAATGTGCATGTGTGTGCATATGCACACGAGTGTGCGCTGCTGTGTGTGTGTGCACGCCAATGTGTGCGTACATGTGTGTGCGCTCCCTGCTGTGTGCATATGTCTGTGCGTGCCCCCTGCTGTGTGCATTTGTGTGCGTGTGCCCTCTGCTGCGTGCATATGTGTGCGTGTGCCCTCTGCTGCGTGCATATGTCTGTACCTGCCCCCTGCTGTGTGCATATGTCTGCATGTGCCCCCTGCTGTGTGCATATGTGTGCGTGTGCTCCCTGCTGAGTGCATGTCTGTGCGTGCCCCCTGCTGTGTGCGTATGTGTGCGTCTGCTCCCTGCTGTGTGCATATGTGTGCGTGTGCTCCCTGCTGCGTGCATATGTCTGTGCGTGCCCCTTGCTGTGTGCATATGTCTGTGCGTGCCCTCTGCTGTGTGCATATGCACACGAGTGTGCGCTGCTGTGTGTGTGTGCACGCCAATGTGTGCATACATGTGCGTGTGCTCCCTGCTGTGTGCATATGTCTGTGCGTGTCCCCTGCTGTGTGCATTTGTGTGCATGTGCTCGCTGCTGTGTGCATATGTGTGTGTGTGCCCTCTGCTGCGTGCATATGTGTGTGCCCCCTGCTGTGTGCATATGTCTGTGCGTGCCCCCTGCTGTGTGTATATGTGTGCGTGTGCCCCCTGCTGTGTGCATGTGTGTGCGTGTGCTCCCTGCTGTGTGCATGTCTGTGCGTGCCCCCTGCTGTGTGCATAAGTGTGTGTGTGCCCCCTGCTGTGTGCATATGTGTGTGTGTGCCCCTGCTATGTGCATATGTGTGCATGTGCTCCCTTCTGTGTGCATATCTCTGTGCGTGCCCTTGCTGTGTGCATATGTGTGCGTGTGCTCCCTGCTGTGTGCATATGTGTGCGTGCGCTCCCTGCTGTGTGCATATGTGTGCGTGTGCTCCATGCTGTGTGCATATGTGTGCATGTGCCCCCTGCTGTGTGCATATGTCTGTGCATGCCCCTGGTGTGTGCATATGTGTGCATGTGCTCCCTGCTGTGTGCATATGTGTGCATGTGCCCCCTGCTGTGTGCATATGTGTGCGTGTGCCCCCTGCTGCGTGCATATGTCTGTGCATGCTCCCTGCTGTGTGCATATGTCTGTGCGTGCCCCCTGATGTGTGTATATGTGTGCATGTGCCCCCTGATGCGTGCATATGTTTGTGTGTGCTCCCTGCTGCGTGCATATGTCTGTGCGTGCCCCCTGATGTGTGTATATGTGTGTGTGTGCCCCCTGCTGTGTGCATATGTGTGCGTGCGCTCCCTGCTGTGTGCATATGTCTGTGCGTGCCCCCTGCTGCATGCATATGTGTGTGCGAGTGCACACCGGTCCGCGTGTGCTATTTTCTTCTCCAGGATGGAGAGTAGGCTAGAGGTGAGATCAGAAAACTTCAATTAAGCCTTTAAAAAGCCCATCTGCCAAACGTGACTGGGGTTGCGTGTAAACAAAATGCCCGCGCTGGTTACAAACAAACGATCTTATCTATTGTATTGTGTTACAAATTAAAATTAGATCAAGCCACCTACATGGTACCTTGGATGCCTCTTCCATTTCTGGCGGAGGCCGGGCCTGCCTTTCTCCGGCACATTCCCCCCGCCTGATGAGCCCTCATTATCTCTGCAGCCGCATTACTTACTGTGCACAGCATAATCAAAGCCTGGGGGTACGTATTAATTATCCTTTTGAATAGTGATGAAATTTTAAAAAGACCCCCTTTAGGCTGCACATCATCAGCCGATGAAACAAAGGCTCACACAGCTTGTGTGCAGAAACTCACATGTGTTTTTACATCTGTTCACGATATTTCAATTTGACAGTGAACAAGCAGGGACTGGGATTAAAGAACAGGATGGGGAGAGAGACAGACGAAGAGGGAGAGAGAGGGAAGTCCAGGGATGGCCAGCCGGCCCCGCCCCAGCCCCTCGGCCGGGAGGGAAACGCGAGTCCTTCCTGGAGAATGTGCACCCGCGTTGGTGCGGACTCTGTGCCTGGGATTCCAACGCCAGCATCGGGCCGGAGACACGGAGGGGCGTTGACGAGGGGTTTCCACCTGTTGGCCTCAGACTCGGCTTCAGTCGCTGAACGTGTGTGTGTGTGTGTGTGTGTGTGTGTGAGTGTGTGTGAGTGTGTGTGCAGCCTCTGGGGCTGGTTGGGGCGGGGGGGGGGGGGTTGTGATGAGCCACGAGGTCTGCACAGGCTTTGAAATCAAGCTTGAATTAGAATTAGAAACCACGGGGGTTGGGCAGAGAGAGAAGGTTCCTGCCTTCTGTGCTGTGGGTGACGGGAGGAGGAGGGGTGTGCGAGACCGGGTGTCCTGAGACGTCCACACGGGAAACGTTCCATTGAAGGATCTTTGAGAAACCGAAATGTAACCAAACGCTGGTTTGAGAAACCGAAATGTAACCAAAAGCTGACTGGACCGACAGCTGCACCAGAGACTGTCTGAAATGACATTGAATGCCACGCACAGTCTAGCCCTAAACTCTGATCGCAGAACTCCCGAGACGTAGCAAACGTTCAGGGTCGCTTTCTAAATCTCCATCCCTGCTTGTGGGGAGCGTTACAACCCCAAAGAGTCCCTCCTCCAACAGGGTGACCATTAATTAAAATACAGCGAGGCAAACAGCATCAACGAGAAAGCAATGGAAACAATGTTGCTTCACTAATAAACATAAATGCTACAGATTTTGCAAAATTAGCTACTTCCGTAGCAGAACTGCGGAGTTGAGAAACATGAAGTGACCTCCACGTTCACACTTTGACTCTGTGTGGCCGTCAGCTGGCGTTTGGGCAGGTTTAGGTAGAATCCGATTGGGATGCCATCATGGGGGAATCTGGAGGGAACACGACCCATGGCCACGGGCCCTTAAACATAGAGGCGGAGACGGGAGGGACACGGCCACAAGCAAGCCCAGGGACGCCTGGAGCCCCAGAAGCTGGAAGAGGCAGGAAGGAGCCTCCCCTGGAGCCTCAGGAGGGAGCACAGCCCTGACTGGACTTCAGTGGTCCTGCTCCTCCTGGGTCTCAGCGGCCCTGCCCTGCCTGGATCTCAGTGGCCCTTCCCCTCCTGGATCTCAGCTGCCCTGCCCTGCCCTGCTTGGATCTCAGTGGTCCTGCCCTGCCTGGGTCTCAGTGGCCCTCCCCTGCCTGGATCTCCGTGGTCCTGCCCTGCCTGGATCTCAGCGGCCCTGCCCTGCCTGTATCTCAGCGTCCCTGCCCTGCCTGGATCTCCGTGGTCCTGCCCTGCCTGGATCTCAGCGGACCTGCCCTGCCTGGATCTCAGTGGCCCTTCCCCTCCTGGATCTCAGCTGCCCTGCCCTGCCCTGCCTGGATCTCAGTGGTCCTGCCCTGCCTGGATCTCAGTGGTCCTGCCCTGCCTGGATCTCAGCGGCCCTGCCCTGCCTGGATCTCAGTGGCCCTTCCCTGCCTGGGTCTCAGTGGCCCTTCCCTGCCTGGGTCTCTGTGGCCCTCTCTTGTCTGGATCTCAGTGGCCCTTCTCTGCCTGGGCCCTCCTGGATCTCAGGGGCCCTGGATCTCAGGGTCCTGCCCCTCCTGGATCTCAGGGGCCCTCCCTGCCTGGGTCTCAGCGGCCCTGCCCCTCCTGGATCTCAGTGGCCCTCTGCTGCCTGGGTCTCAGGGGCCCTGCCCTGCTTGGATATCAGCAGCCCTGCCCTGCCTGGATCTCAGTGGCCCTGCCCCTCCTGGATCTCAGTGGTCCTACCCCACCTGGATCTCAGGGGACCTGGATCTCAGGGTCCTGCCCCTCCTGGATCTCAGGGGCCCTCCCTGCCTGGATCTCAGAGGCCCTGCTCTGTCTGGGTCTCAGTGGCCCTTCCCTGCCTGGGTCTCAGTGGCCCTGTCTTGCCTAGATCTCAGTGGTCTCCCCCCTCCTGGATCTCAGTGGTCCTGCCCCTCCTGGATCTCAGTGGCCCTCCGCTGCCTGGGTCTCAGGGGCCCTGCCCTGCTTGGATATCAGCAGCCCTGCTCTGCCTGGTTCTCAAGGGTCCTGCCCCACCTGGATCATAGTGGCCCTGCCCTGCCTGGATCTCACTGGTCCTGCCCCTCCTGGGTCTCAGGGGTCCTGCCCTGCCTGGATGTCAGACTTCCGTTCTCTGCAATGAGTGACACTTGGTTGGCTCAGGCAGTTGAGCGCCCAACTTCAGCTCGGGTCATGATCTCACAGATTGTGAGTTCAAGCCCCGTGTCGGGCTCTATGCTGACAGCTCAGATCCTGGAACCTGCTTCGGATTTTGTGTCTCCCTCTCTCTCCTCCCCCTCCCCTGCTCACCCTTTGTCTCTCTCTCTCTCTCTCTTTCAAAAAATAAATTAAAATAAATAAATAAAAAAGCATTGCAAAGTGTGCATGTGACCTTGGAGATCCCACAAATGCACGGTCAGAGCCCCAGCATGCACTTGTGGCTGGAGGTTGCTCAATCCTACAAATCCAGAACATAAATTTGCTTTTTATTATTATTATTATTTTATTTTTAAAAACATTTTTAATATTTTTTTTTGAGAGAGAGAGAGAGCATGAACGGGGGAGGGGCAGAGAGAGAGGGAGGCACAGAATCTGCAACGGCTCCAGGCTCTGAGCTGTCAGCACAGAGCCGGACGTGGGGCTTGAACTCACGGACCGTGAGATCATGACCTGAGGGGAAGTCGGACGCTCAACCGACTGAGTCACCCAGGTGCCCCCGTAAGTTTGCTTTGCATGAAGATGTTTGAGCCCTTTGGCATTCCTTTGCCGGTGAGGGCAACAGGAAGAGAGGGGCGGGAGATTCCCGGAAGGAGAAAGGGCTGAGTAATTAGTCTAGAGGTTTTACAAAGAGACACAAAGTATACACTTTGCCAGCTGTGAGACCCACGGGTTCTAACCAGCTGATTTCACTCTACAAGCCAGTCGTTTGCACCCCAGGGGGAAAAAAAGAACAAAATGCAATGTCCGCCTCGAGTGTGGAATGCACACGTGTTTGTGTATCCGTGCGTAGGTGTTCCCGATTCCCTGTGTGTCTGTTTCCCCGTTCACAAGGCCGTGAGCACATCGGTACGTGTGGTGTGCTTTTTCCTTCTCCCCCCGTGACCGAGACCCTGCCCCCTGCATGGTATGAATATTCAAAGCCCCGTGGTGTTCATCTGTCACGATTTCTGCCTTCTCCACTCAGAGGGAGCGTCCACCAGGCCGGGGCCAGGACTGCGTTTCCTTCCACGTGTCTCTTTGCCTGTGACATCGGCCGGGGAAGAAATGCATTGAGGCAACATTGTTGTGCAGGGCGGGGGGGAGGGGCTTTGCAGAGAGGAGCTCACACCCACCTTGTGCAGCAACCGTGAACCGGGATGCATGAAGATGTCCTGTGGGTAAGCGGTCGGGGACGGCTTGTGCTAGGCCCCAGAAAAAGACGGCAGGGGACGGACACGAGCAGGTCACGATGGGGGCAGGATGGATGTGGTGGCGATGGTTTACTGTCCTTCCCTTGGGAACAAAACATCCCTGGGAGACTGGAAGTCGGGGTGAGTTATTCTAGGCTGAGAGGGCCGAGGTTCCTGGCTTCTCCCGTGTCAAGTGGACCCCATGGACACGGCTTCTCCGTGTGGTCCCAGAGTAAACTCCAACCCCAGGACCCAATGGGTGTCTTCGTAGGGTGGTCCTGGGTCTCTGTCCAGCAGAGGTTGAGATTTGCCGCCATTGGATGCGAAGCGAATTTGCTAAACGGGGTCCCCACAATGGGCACGGGAGCCGTGTCCCTTCCGGACCCGTCCCTCGGCCGATGCAGGGAGGCAGTGGTCGGACTCGTGCCTCCCTGGTCACCCGATGGGCCGCCAATGCCACCTCGTTCTTCCCGGGTCACCCGGGACACAGAATTCCCCACAACAGGTGTGCACGATGGCGGCCCCCATGGGCTGAGGAATTCAGGGTGGCAGGGCCGGAATTAGAAGGACACGGGCCCGGTGGGTCTTTGACTTCCCTAAACAGCTACGAGGCCAGCTGGGAATGAAGTCAGCCGCGTCAGGGACGCGGGACGCGTGCTTCTCCCCGCCACGCGCGCGCGGCTTACCCAAGTCCCACGCAGGCGACAGGTTGCTCTGCGCGGCTCCCGCGGCGACGCTGACCAGGCGTCCTTGGAAACTGTGGCGCGACTGGCGCGCAGGTGGGGGGAGGGCGCCTCGCGGAGGCGGGGGCCACAGGCGGCCGGTGTCCACCGGGTCACGGGCGCTCACGGACACGGGCCTCGCGCGCGCGAGGGGCACGCCGGGCCTTTTGGGGCAGAAGGGCCTGCTGATGCTTGAAGCGCCTGTTGCAAAGCGAGTTGGTGTTTCCGTGTTTCCTTCTTTCTTTCTTTCTTTCTTTCTCTTTCTTTCTTTTCTTTCTTTCTGTTTCTCTTTCTTTCTTTGTTCTTTCTTTCTTTTTTTCCTTCTTTCTTTCTGTTTCTCTTTCTTTCTTTGTTTCTTTCTTTTCTTTGTTTCTTTCTTTTCTTTCTGTTTTTCTTTCTTTCTCTTTCTCTTTCTTTCTCTTTCTTTCTTTCTCTTTCTGTTTTTCTTTCTTTGTTTTTCTCTTTCTTTGTTTCTTTTCTTTCTTTCTGTTTTTCTTTCTTTCTTTCTTTCTTTCTTTCTTTCTTTCTCTTTCTTTGTTTCTCTTTCTTTCTGTGTTTCTTTCTTTCTATATTCCTTCTTTGTTTCTGTTTCTTTCTGTTTCTCTTTCTTTTTTTCCTTCTTTCTTCCTTTCTTTCTCTTTCTTTCTGTTTCTCTTTCTTTCTTTCTTTTTCTCTTTATTTGTTTCTTTCTTTTCTTTCTGTTTCTCTTTCTTTCTTTCTTGTTTCTTTCTTTTTTTTTTTTTTTTTTTGCAATTCCCTTCCTGGATCCAATCTCGCATTTACTTCTCCGGCTTATGAGCCCGGGAGCATCTGGTATGATTTTTCATTTTCGTATTTCCTTAATAACATTTTCTCAGATTCCGTTGGAGGCCTTGATAAAAGGCCTCCTGTTTTACGACTTGGCCTTTATGACTTCCCTTCACCGTGGTTCCCGCTGAGCGCTGAGTCTCGTCCTGGCTTCTCTTTCCTTCTCTTTCCTTTCGTTTCTTTATTCTTCCTTCCTCCCTTTTCTTTATTTTCTTTTTCCTTTCCTTTTTTCTTTCCTTTCCTTTCCCTTTCTTTCTTTCCGTCTCTCTATGCTTCCTTCCTCCCTCCGTCCCTCCCTCCTTCCTTTGTTTCTCTCTTTCTCTCTTTCTTTCTTTCATTTGTTCCTTCTTTCTCTTTCTTTCCTCTTTCTTTCTTTTCCTTCTTTCTTTCTCTTTCTTTCTTTCTCTATCCTTCCTTCCTCCATTTCTTTCTTTCTTTCTTTCCATCTTTTTTCTTTTTCTTTCTTTCTTTTTTCTTTCTCTTTCTTTCTCTCTCCTTCCTTCCTCCCTGTTTCTTTCTTTCTTTCTCTTTCTTTCTTTCTCTCTCCTTCCTTCCTCCATTTCTTTCTTTCTTTCTTTTTCTTTCTTTCTTTCTTTCTTTTTCTTTCTTTTTCTCTCCTTCCTTCCTCCCTGTTTTTTCTTTCTTTCTTTCTCTCTTTCTTTCTTTCTCTCTCCTTCCTTCCTCCATTTCTTTCTTTCTTTCTTTCTTTCTTTCTTTCTTTCTTTCTTCACCTTCTGTCTCTCTTTACTCCTTATCTCCAGCACACTTTTAGAAAAAGAAGACACTTCCCCGAGTTGATGAAGTACGGTGTATTTTGGGGTTTATTTTTTTTTTCTTCTCCACATGGGCGTATTATCTGTGCCACGTTTTCTACGGAGCCTTTTCTTCTGAATTGGTAAGATGGGTGTCCCGTGAGATGGGAGAAACCGTCAGGTGCCTGATAGGAATTACATCCTTAGCCCTGGGGACCAGAAGGAGCACACGGAATGTTCTACATCAACTGGTTTTGGAGACAGAAAGTTTCCCTGCATCATCCTCTCCACCGTTGTGAAAACAATATGATGCCCAAGTGCACAAGGTCTGAGCAAATTCCATGTCTGTGTGGCTTTCCAGGTTTCAAAGCTGAGCCTTCTCAGACCTGCATCGGGGGAACCCTGTTGTCCCCAAAACGGGACATCCCGCCCCCAGGAGCTCTGACCCCCTCCCCATGCAAATCGGTGCCACCGGCCATGGTTCAGAATGGCCCCGTGACGACAAATTGAACAGGCTGTGATGGGTCTGGGATACAGAATGTCAGGAACCTCAGGAAAGTGGTGACCTGCCAGGCTTTGAGGGCCGGGGACAGGGAAATGTTCCCACTTTCCTATGTCAGTAGTGAGAGCCTGGCCCCGTCCCTGCGGCCAGAGGGGGACATGGGGTGCGGCTGCGTGTTCCCGGCTCTGTGGGTCCGTCTGATGCAGCATGTATGTTCGTGTGATGCCCTCTGCTGGGGGGTTCGAGCTTCTCTGTCTGGCCTTCGAATCCTGCGTCCTGGAGCCCTTGGGGGACGGTCACCAAGGACCCAGGCTCACTCCCCAGGACAGTCAGGAGCACGCTGGACCGCCAGCTGGGGCAGGACCTCCTGGAAATGCAAACACAGGATTGGGCTTGTCCCCCTCAGTCCCGTGCATTGGCAGGGAAGGCAGAAAAGCAGAAGGCTCCGTGCAGGGGCAGATGCCCTGCTCACAGCGAAGCCCAGCACTCAGCAAACCCACCCCTCCCGGCCTCCGGGCCCCGCGACTGGGTCCCCGCTTGTCCCAACCCTCAATAACAGGTCACAGGGGATCCCGGCGGTTTTGGGCTCGGCTACAAACCAGGCTGGAGACACAATGAACACACAGTGACAACGTGCGTTCCACAGGTGACCAGTCCCTTGTGCTGGATGAGGCCACACAGAAGTTATAGGGATCAAGACGTGCATCTCTGGGGACATTCTTGTGTCCGTTACAAGAGGACACGTCTGGGGACGTCATTCCATCCTCCACGTGGGGATCAGGTCGTGGCCACTTGGGGGGACCAGTGCAGCACCCACCGCATCCACTGTGACCTGAGAACTCCCTCTCTGTCCCCCAGGGCCAACCACAGCCAGAGAGAGTCTCCAGAAGGCTCCACGCTTCCCCGCGGGTTCCCTCCCGTCTTGCAAGAGGAGAGCTGCATACGTCACCAGCTGGCGTCTCGAGGACGCACAGGCCAGCGGCTGCTGGGGACTCTGTGCGCAGGGTGGGGACACAGGACCGTCCGAGCCCTGGGAAGCCACAGCAGAATGCCATCCCGAGTGACGGGGGGAGGAGGTAATCGCACTCTGAGCACAGGACACGATCCTTGGGGTCCCCCCTGGATCAGCTGGTCCCCCCTGGGGTCAGCCTTCCCAGACGGGAGGGGTGGGGTGGCCATGGACAGAAGAGACCGTGTCTCTGACCGGCATCATTTTATGAGCTGCAGGCGACTGAGTATTCTGGGTTTGGGAAGACAGAGGGGGCAGGGCTTTGCTTTAATTTCGTCTTCTTTGGTGCCTTTGCCGTCAAAACTCCTGAGTTCAGACAGAGGAAAGGAAGCTAATACGTCCCCTGCTTGGAACGGGCCGGGAGGAAGGCTGGACTTTCTCGTCCACGGGGACCGACTTCAAGCCATGAGCACTTGACCGCTGGCCCCGGGGGAACCATCTCCCCCCGCAGACAGACGCGGGGGCTGCCCAGCGCCCCACACACGTGGCGAGCACACGGCGGAGGAGGGCTGAAACGGACCAGCCACACGCGGGGCCCCGTGTTTCCTCTGTGCGGTGACGTCCGTCGATGAGGAGTGTGTGACCCCGGGAAGAAAGGGGGGGACAAACACTGTTCCCGTCTCACATTATATATCACATGCGGGTCTTCGCGTTTTAAAAGGTAATGAAAATATCAGGACTGTTGCCCAGGCCAGCTGTTCACCGGCCCCCTCCCCCCACCGCCGCCCCGCTGAAATCTACAAGGTGTGTGTGTGCTGGGCAAACGACTCTCGGCAGAAAGCCACACGGATGTGGGAAAGGCCGGTGGTCCAGATGGCCGAGGACACAGGGTCCTTTGTGGATGGGGGTGTCAAGGGGGGGGTTGCAGATTTGCTCAAGGGTCAGACTGGACACACGCCTAACACGGGTCCAGGTGGCAGGTGTGGACCGTGGTTCTGTCACTTGGGGATTTATTTAAACCTTTGGGAAGTGAGTGGATGGATGAATAGATAGATGATAGATAGGTAGATAGATAGAAAGAGAGATAGATACATATGATGGATGGATGGATGGATGGATGGATGGATAGAAAGAGTCATAGATAGATAATGGATATGACTTATGGATGCCTAGATAGTAGATGACAGATAACGGGTGACGGGCAGATGACAGATGATGGACACACGTAGCATATCCTTCGTAGCTCATGCACAGTCTAAAGCATGACGTGTACACGTAGACACACGAGGACATACATATATGCACATGCATATGTGTGGATATACGAGGCCTTCTGTCTAAGCTTCACATGCATGTGCACAGACACCTGCGTACACGTGTCACAAAGTTTAGTTTACAGGATCCGTATTTGGGGTATGTTTCCCGGCTCTCCAGACAAACAGAACATCGTACACGGGCATGGTTTTTCCCAAGGAACTGGGTCACGGGATCAAGGAGGCTGCGAATCCCGTGTCCTGTGATCAGAGAGAGCCGACGTTCCCAGTGAAGCAGTCAGGCAAGAGAGAACAAGCTCTCCTTTCTGCCACCTGTTGGAGTCATGCGGACCTTCGACTGATTAGACGCGGCCCACCCACCTCAGACTAGACACCTGCTTTATTCAGGCTACCCGATCGGTTAAGCAACCCACATATGCACACGTGTGTCCATTGGATTAATGTGTCACGCATACCATACAAAATGCATGTCCATAATATGTGAATGGGCATGCCATTGGATGTCAAACATTTTTTAATGTTTATTTATTTATTTAGAGAGAGAGACAGAGACAGAACATGAGCAGGGGGAGGGACAGAGAGAGTGAGAGAGAGAGAGAGAGAGAGAGAGAGAATCCCAAGCAGGGTCTGCACTGTTAGTGTAGAACTCAGCGGGGGCTCAATCTCCTAAACCGCGAGATCATGACCTGAGCCAAACAGTTGGACACTTGGGGCACCTCAGCATGCGACTGCTGATTTCCGCTCAGAGTTTGTGAGTTCAAGCCCCACATCGGGCTCTGCGCTGACCGTGGGGAGTCTGATTCAGATCGTCTGAATCGGATGGATGGATGGATGGATGAAGAGGTCTGTCTGTGCCTCCCCTGCTCGCTCTGTGTGTGTGTGTGTGTCTGTCTCGAAATAAATGAACATTAAAACAAAATTTTACAGAAAGAGCCAGATGCTTAGGCAACCAGCCCCCCGAGGCGCCCCAGGTTCAAACTTTAAAAACAAAATCGCTGTTGTCAGTCTTAGATATATAGGAAAATCACACAGGCGGTTCAGAGTCCTGAGTCCCAGCTGGTTTAGGGCGCGGGTCTCCGGAACAGACCATGCTCAGGACGGGTGCACCGAGGCCGGAGGGGAGGTCAGGCACGGAGGGCGGGGACGTGGCCGGGATCCCGTGTCTCCTCGGGGAGCCCCACCTGCCACCCCTGTGTGGGTGAGGGACGCTGGCCACACGCACACCGCCCTCCTGAGCCTTCACAGTCCACGCCGTGAGGCGCCGGAAGAACGTTTTACCTGGAAGCAGTCAGCGACTCCGTCCTGTCTCGGAGTCTGGGATTCCTTTTGAAGGTAAGACCAGAAATTACCTGTGCGTCATAAATACGGAATTACCCGCTCACGCTCCTGGGGATTAACCGGGATACGGCCTCTAAATGTGTTAGTCATTGGAATTCGCCTGGAGGACGTGGGAACGGCGCTTTGATGTGCGTCCTGCGCAGAACCACATGTGGTGAGGCTCCCCTTGTGTTTGTTCTTCCAAAGGGGTTGGGACCGCCTGGGGTGGCCGTGGCCCCTGCCCTCGCTCCGGGGCTCCCTCCGTGGGCCGCGTCTGCGAGGGAAAAGCCTCCCGGAGGAGGCGGGGACGGAGCCCAGGGAAGCTGCCCACGTCCACCGGGGAGGCGGGTAGGATCTCCTTCCTTCGAAGTGCACGGGACGGGAGAATCCTGGGACCCCACGAGACACGTGCAGGGGGCCACGCGGCTGCAGGGGCGGGACACGGGCTGCCTGGGTTCTATTCGCAGACGTGGAAGGACACGGCTTCCGTGGGAGACAGAATAGTGTCCCCAAAGACACGCGTGTCCTGGTTTCCTCCTGGTGGACGGACAAGCAAACGCCCCAGGCAGACCCAGCACAGAAAAGATGCCGTCTCGGGACCGCCCACCTGCAAAGCCTCACCCCTGCACAGCGGCGTCTGAACCTTCAGGGTCTCGCAGGGAACCTCCGGGGAGCAGAGGTTAACACGGGGTTGGTTTCCACACGCTGCGAATGATGCCCCTTGTCACTCTGTCTCACTGACGCTGATCTAGAAACTTCCAGCCACGGCGGCGGCCGTGGGCTCACACCCCCCACCCCACCCAGATCCCAGGGAGATGCCGAGCTCCTGAGAAAACCCCCCACGCCCCTCGCTCGGGGCACCACTCTGTCTCGGGCGAAACCAGAAACCCGCTTGTGTGCAAAGCAGTCCTGCATCCATACGGCCCGCGGCATCCGAAGAGGCTCCCGCGGCCCGCAAGACGGGTCTCCGTGGCCCTTGTGGCTGGGAGGCCACGGGCCTTCTCGCGGGGCACCTCTGGTTTTTTTTTTAATATCTTTTTTTTAAATTTTTTTTAACGTTTATTTTTGAGACACAGAGAGACAGAGCATGAAAGGGGGAGGGTCAGAGACAGGGAGACCCAGAATCGGAAGCAGGCTCCAGGCTCTGAGCCGTCAACCCAGAGCCCGAAGCGGGGCTCGAACTCACGGACCGTGAGATCATGACCTGAGCTGAAGTCGGACGCTTAACCGACTGAGCCACCCAGGCGCCCCAGGGGCACCTCTGCTTCCAAACCCTCCGTCAGACTCCCCCCAACGTCGCCCACCCCACCCTGGACTCCCGCCCCGGGTTTCCTCTTGTCCACGAAATCTGGGGGGTCCCAGGCGGACCCCCCATGTGCCCACCAGGGGCGTCTGCCCCGACCCGTGCCGCTGCCCTCCCAGCACCGTGGCGGACCCACGGACACGCCTGTCCACACCCTCCCGACTTGCCCTCAAGCAACACCCCGTGTGAGCCTGGGATCTACAGACACGTGGAGCCAGTAAGTAGGTGACCGACCCGTATGCACATACAGAAGTAGATGCAGACGCAGGTGTAGACGCAGGCGTAGGTAAGTATAGATGCAGGTGTGGCTGTAGATGTAGGTGCAGATGCAGGTGTAGTTATAGGTGTAGACGCAGGTGTGGACACAGGTGTAGATTCAGATGCAGGTGTAGACACAAGTGCAGTTGTAGACACAGGTGTAGCTGTAGACGCAGGTGTAGACACAGGTGTAGATGCAGATGCAGGTGTGGACGCAGGGGTAGATGCAGGTGCAGGTGTAGGTGCAGATGCAGGGGTGGACACGGGTGTAAACGCAGGTGCAGGTAAGCATAGAAACAGGTGTGGGTATAGATGTAGGTGTAGACACAGGTGCAGGTGTAGACAAAGGTGCAGTTGTAGACACAGGTGTAGGTGTAGATGCAGATGCGGGTGTAGACACGGGTGTAGATGCAGGGGCAGGTGTAGACGCAGGGGCAGGTGTTGATGCAGGGGCAGGTGTAGACGCAGGTGTAGGTGCAGGTGTAGGTGTTGATGCAGGTGTAGTTGCAGGGGCAGGTGTAGACGTAGGGGCAGCTGTAGACGCAGGTGTGGATGCAGGTGTAGATGCAGGTGCAGGTGTAGACACAGCTGTAGACACAGGCATAGGTGTAGATACAGGTGTAGGTGTAAATGCAGGTATAGGTATAGACACAGCTGTTGATATAGACACAGGTGTAGACGCAGGGGTAGGTATAGACACAGATGCAGGTGTAGATGCAGGTGCAGGTGTAGGTGCAGATGCAGGTGTAGACACGGGTGTAGACGCAGGGGCAGGTGTAGCGCAGGTGCAGGTAAGTATAGAAACAGGTGTGGGTACAGATGTAGGTGTAGACACAGGTGCAGGTGTAGAGGCAGGTGTAGGTGTAGACACAGGTGTAGACACAGGGGCAGGTGTAGACACAGGTGTAGACGCAGGTGCAGGTGTAGATGCAGGTGTAGACGCAGGTGCCGGTGTAGACACAGGTGTAGACGCAGGGGCAGGTGTAGCGCAGGTGCAGGTAAGTATAGAAACAGGTGTGGGGGGGCGCCTGGGTGGCGCAGTCGGTTAAGCGTCCGACTTCAGCCAGGTCACGATCTCGCGGCCCGTGAGTTTGAGCCCCGCGTCAGGCTCTGTGCTGATGGCTCAGAGCCTGGAGCCTGTTTCCGATTCTGTGTCTCCCTCTCTCTCTGCCCCTCCCCCGTTCATGCTCTGTCTCTCTCTGTCCCAAAAATAAATAAATGTTGAAAAAAAAAAATTAAAAAAAAAAAAAAGAAACAGGTGTGGGTATAGATGTAGGTGTAGACACAGGTGCAGGTGTAGTTGTCGATGAAGGTGTAGAAGCAGGTGCAGGTATAGACGCAGGTGCAGGTGTAGATGCAGGTTAGACGCAGGGGCCGGTGTAGATGCAGGTGTAGACACAGGGGCAGGTGTAGACACAGGTGTAGATGCAGGTGTAGACACAGGGGCCGGTGTAGATGCAGGTGTAGACGCAAGGGCAGCTGTAGACGCAGGTGTAGATGCAGGTGTAGACGCAGGGGCAGGTGTAGACGCAGGTGTAGACGCAGGGGCAGGTGTAGACGCAGGTGTAGACACAGGTGTCGATGCAGGGGCCGGTGTAGACGCAGGTGTAGACGCAGGGGCCAGTGTAGACGCAGGTGTAGACAGAGGGGCAGGTGTAGACGCAGGTGTAGACACAGGGGCAGGTGTAGACGCAGGTGTAGACGCAGGAGCCTGGTAGACGCAGGGGCCGGTGTAGACGCAGGTGTAGACGCAAGGGCAGCTGTAAACGCAGGTGTAGATGCAGGTGTAGACGCAGGGGCAGGTGTAGACGCAGGGGCAGGTGTAGATGCAGGGGCCGGTGTAGACGCAGGTGTGCTCATCTCGTGTTTACTGAAGTCGGAGTGCCCATGACGTCACACACCGCGAAGCCCTCGCCCCGCTGTGGGGCCGCCGCACGTCCATGTCCGCCGATGGCTGAGTCCCCGTCCGGGAGCAGGAGGACGCTCACGCCCCAGCTGCAGGGCCAGCGGGCAGGGACACTGAGTAATTGTCCCTTGCAGTGAATCTGCTTCTGTGCAGGCCCTCGACGGGTAAGGCAAGGCCCACCCGCAGCGGGGAGGCCCGTCTGCCTTGGCCAAACTCCTGCAGACACGCCCGGAGCAGGCGTGAGCGAGTAGACACTCGGTGACAATCCCGTGCAGGAGCCATCGGCCACGCGCACACGGCGGCCACTGCCTCGTCCCGACTCACCGGCCTTTCCCGGGTTCCTCGCGCCTCTCCGGCCACACCCGCCGGCCTTTCTGGAACCTTCCTCCCCATCTGGGTTTCCCCGACAGGCTTTGTTTCTGGGCCCGGCTGACAGATGACCCCGTTCCGGCCCGGCCGCTCTCAACCTACTAAACCGCATCTGCCGGTAATGGGACCCAGAGTGCGCCACACGCGGCCAGCCCCACCCCGGGCCCCGCGGGCATCTGTTGGCGCAGCCGGGGGCCCTGATGAGGTGCTAATCGAACACAGGGCGCGCGGACGGACCCTGGACATGTTTGTGTCACGGACGCGTGATATACGGCCCCAATCGGCGGCACTTTCATGTGGCGCTCTGGGGGAAGGCGCGGGGGCCCTGCGCCCCCGGCCTCTGCCCCCAGCCCGGGCCGCAGCCTTGGAACGTCTGGGGCTGATTTCCTGAACACGCCGCGTAGCGGGAGGGCACATGCTGCCTGCCGGGGACAGGACGGCCGCCCGGCTCTTTGGCCTCAGCCGGTCCCTGGGTTCCCCTCCCCGACGCTGCGTCCCCTCCCTCCGGGGCTCTGGCTCTGAGCAGAAGCGACGGAAGCTTCCTGCCCAGCACGCGCACTGTCCGCACGCGTCCACGCACGGAGGCCCCGTCCCGGGAGGGCGGTGGGGAAGCCGTTCTCTGCACGATGGTTGCCCCACCTGCTTTGTCCGCGTTACCCCAGACCTCAGCGCAGAACACAGCTTTCCTTAAACGTCGGGATTCCCGCCTCCGTGTTCTTTCCCTAGGGCAGACCCACGTCCTGTGCCTCCGTGAGCTTCTTTGGGATTTCCTCTTCATGTCCGGGAAGGAGGGGCACGTCTGGGCAGAGAAGACAGAGGCCCGCAACGGTCTGCAACATCTCCACTGGGAAAATTGCCCTGAATCACCAAAGCCCCTCGAATATCATTAAATATCAGCCTTGTCGATGGGGAAATGGCTGTGTGGTTGTCAAACCCAAACAACTACCTTCTGGTATTTTTTGTGTGTGTCTTTGCTATGGGGCGGCTGTAAGAAATGACCCCAACTCAGGGCTTAAATGCACAGCAATTCACGCTCTCCTAGCTTGGGAGACAGGAACTCCGAGATCCAGTGGGGGCAGGACCCCTGATCCAAGCAGGGCATGGCCACTGAGATCCAGGAGGGGCAGGGCCGCTAAGATCCAGGAGGGGCAGGGCCACTGAGATCCAGGCAGGGCAGGGCCACTGAGATCCAGGGAGAGCAGGGCTGCTGAGATCCAGGAGGGGCAGGGCCGCTGAGATCCAGGCAGGGCAGGGTCTCTGAGATCCAGGCGGGGCAGGGTCTCTGAGATCCAGGCGGGGCAGGGCCGCTGATATCCAGGCAGGGCAGGGCCGCTGAGATCCAGGCAGGGCAGGGCCACTGAGATCCAGGCAGGGCGGGCCACTGAGATCCAGGGGGGGCAGGACCCCTGAGAACCAGGCACGGCAAGGCCACTGAGATCCAGATGGGACAGAGCAGTGCTCCCTCCTGAGGCCCAAGGAGGAAGCTCCTTCCTGCCTCTTCCAGCTTCTGGGGCTCCAGGCGTCCCTGGACTGTGGCCGCGTCCCTCCCATTCTGCCTCCGCCTTCACGTGGCTTCTTCTGTGTCTATGTTTCCCCTTCTGTCTGTCACAAGGACACCCACCGTTGGATTTAGGGCCACCCTGATCCAGGATGAGCTCATCTCAGATCCTTCACTTACCCACATGTGCAAACACCCTGTTTCCCAGTAAGACCCCATTCCCAGGGCCCAGTGGGCATGCATTTTGAAGAGATGGTCCCTCGCCACCAACATGTGCCTTCCAGTTGTTCAAACGTTCCTCAGGTGCCAGAATTCCCTGACTCCCTTTGGTGGAAAATCCGGGTTTGTGAGAGAGAAGACTATTGATCCATCATTGACAAGTGACCCCGGGGCTGCAGGAAATGCCTCTAATTGAATTAGTATCTGTCGTGTCTGCTGTAAACTATGGCTTCAGGGCTGACAGGTGCCTCCCGCTATCCCGGAAGACCTGGTCGGAGGCCCCGCGATGCTGGCCGGACGTCATGCTGAGGGCGGGTTGCATTTCCTAAACCCAAGCCCTGTAGGGTTGGGTTGTGGCGGCTTCTGGGAGCAGCACAGCAGGACATTTTGCCTCTGTTTCCCCGTGAAGTTCAGTCACGTCTCGGCTGCCGTGAGAGCAGTGCAAATGTGCGTGTCAACTCCCAAGTGCCAGTAGGTACCTCCCCCCGTGGGGCTGAACTGATGTTGTCCGCCTCTGCTGGAGCCGTGGCTCCAGAAGTTTCCATGCGTGCACGTGTGAGTGTGCAGGAGGAAATGAAACAGACTCCGCTCAAGGGAGGCCGGACTGCCCAGCACCTGCCTTTCGACAAATGACAAAGTTCAACCGCGTGTTCCTGGAGGACATCAGGCGTTTTCAGGAAAGCGAACATGTCTAAGTGCTTCTGGAAGGTTCTGCAAAGCAGGGGACCCCGCACTCTGTGGCTGAGGTCCGTGCTACGGGTCATTCTTCCGGTTTCCAGAGTCTCACCGGGAGGTGGGAGGAATAACCTCAGAGTTCAAATCTCAACATTCAGAAATGGGATCTGAGTATGTTTATATGTTCTGTTTGTACATTTAATATGCACACTTTCTTTGCTTCTTTATGGTTTTTTGCTGTTGTTTGTTTTTGTTTTTGGGTTTTGTTGTTGTTGGGATTTTTTTTAGTTTTTAGTTTAATTTTGGAATTTCACACCAGTTTCCAAGGCCCTCCTTCATGGACCATCATCACACATCTGTGTAGGCCCTGAGAAGAGGAACACATCCACCAGTAAATCAGATTTTCCAAAGTTTCAAGCGTGTCCCGAATCGGGGACAGTCGTATACATGCTCTGGGCCTCCGACAAACAACACGACAAATTGGCTGAGCTCAAGGATGTGCAGTCGTATCCAGGGAGCCCTTTTCTTCCGTGGGCTAGTTAATCCACACTTATGTATTTGAGAGTTATGAACATGCCTTAAAAGCCACTCGAGCAAACCTTGCCAAGTCACCTGGGGAATCAGCACCCACCTGTGGTTCCGATGCACAGAAAACCCAAAGGGACGTGTCAGTGAAGCCAGTGTTGGTGCTAACTGGCCACCCTGTTGTGGGACCACTGGAATCTGGAGCCCAAGGCCGACGTCACACAGACGGTGCAAGTCTCCTGACCCCAAAAACTTCAGAAAAAGTGATCCTGTGCCTGGTCTGGATGGGCCAGAGAGCCGCTGACCCACACAGAACCAGGTGGCCAGCCCACAGGACACCCCATCGTTGCAGGACCAGCTGGACGCTGGGGACCCATCGCCCTGAACCCAGTGAGTGACAGAGATGAACAGGTACAGGGGGGATTTTTACTAAAAGCACAGGAACTTCCCCCATTTTTAAATATCATAAATATATTGGAGACACAGGAAATTAGTCTTCCACTAATTTTCTTCTCTGTCCGCCATGGGGGATCGAGATGTGGACCCTTGGGGGACATTGTTGTCTGTCTACCACACAGGGATTGAGACGTGGATGCCTGTGGGGAACTGTTGTCTGTCCACCACGCAGGGGTCAGGACGTGGACGTCCTCAGGGCGGCACTTTGCACTCAGCACACATAGTTTCCTCTCCCCGAGGCTCCCACACCCTTCCCGGCCTCACTGCAACATCCACGGATTCCCCACTGGTTTCCTTATGTGTCTTTGCTTCCTGGTCCCAGAAAGTCCCTGTGCCCACGTGGTTACCGCCTGAGCCGTTTCAGGAGAGAATTCACTGGAGGGCTCACCTTGAACGACACCATTCAGCAGGTCTTGTGGGGTTTCCGCATCCAAATGTTCCTTCCCCAGGCTGGAGGAAGGGGGCAACCCTGCCTCGTGCTGACCTGGGGCACCCCCCTGGACCTCGGGGCCCCAGGCACGTGAGTATCGGCCCCGCCATCTCCTTGCTCAGGCTCACCTGTGTGATTCCAGCCGCCGCAAAGTCTCCTTTCTTACACATTGGGGTTTATGTCTGTCCTGCTGCCATGCAAATGGCCAGGTTTCTTCCAAGTTCTGTGGCGGAGGGGAGCGTTTTGTTTCGTTTTGAACCTACGCGTACCTGTCCTCCTTTCCGTCTGCCCTGAGTGCTACGTGACAGGGCAGGGCCAGTGACGTGATGCTTTACAGGGATCCACGTGGCCACCGGGACACGTACGGCACGCAGAACCCACGTGGACGTGACAGTCACGGTTACTTAAGGGAAACAAACCTGGATCCTACTGCTAATCGGGAGGGTTGTGTCTTAGACAGAAACCCCTTGAAGATTGACTGTCACAGCCACGGCCACGCAGAGACAAACTCCTCTTGCATGTGAGTGGTTACCGCTCAGATGCGATCAAACCCAAGTAGCCTGGAGCAGGATGGCTCTCCATTCCCAATGTTGGCATTTGGGGTTGAACACGTGGGGGTATGTTGGTTATGGTAGGATGTTGAGTGGAATCTGGTCTCCACCCTCCAGATGTCAGGAGGATGGTCCCATCTCCAGCTGGGAGAACAGAAAATATCTCCAGACGTTGTCCAACCTTCCCTGCAGGCAGCGTCCTCCCAGTTTTGAACCACTGTCTAGCTAAGCAGGTAGACGGGTAGGTAGATGATAGGTGCAAACACATATGTACATACATAGATAGATATACAGACTCATGGATAGAATTATAAATGCATCACACGTAGATGATAGATAGAGTGGATGGATGGATGGATGGATGGAGAGAGAGAGAGATGATGGATGGATGGATGAATATGATAGATACATAGATATAATGGATAGATAGATACATAGATACATAGATAGAAGAGATGGATGGATAGATGGATGGATAAATGGATTGATGGATGGATGCATGGATGGATACATTGATTCATTCATTCATTCATTGATATTATGGATGCATGGTTGGATGGATGGATGGATGGATGGATGGAGATGAGAGGTGATAGATATGATGGATGGATGGATGTATGGGTGGATGGATGGATGGATGGGTGCATGGATGGATAGATAGATAGATAGATAGATAGACAGATACATATGATGGATGGATGGATGAATGGATGGATAGATTAGTGGGTGGGTAGATTGATTGATTGACTGATTGATAGATATGATGGATGGATGGATGGATGGATGAGTGGGTGGGTAGATTGACTGATTGATTAACTGATTGATAGATATGATGGATGGATGGATGGATGGATGGATGGATGAATGGATTGATTGATTCATTCATTCATTGATATGATGGATGGATGGATGGATGGATGGATGGGTGGATGGATAGATAGATAGATACATACATACATATGATGGATGGATAGATGACTGGATGGGAAGATTGATTGATTGATTGATTGACTGATTGATAGATATGATGGATGGATGGATGGATGGATGGATACATAGATACATATATCGATCTAAGATAGATAAGTAGATATAGATACATGATGAATGGATGGATGGATGGGTGGATAGATGAGTGGGTAGATGATGGATAGGTATGATGGATGGATGGATGGATGGATGGATGAGTGGATGAGTAGATTGACTGATTGATTGACTGATTGATAACTATGATGGATGGATGGATGGATGGACGGACGGCTGGGTGGACAGATGGATAAACAGATGGCAGACGTTCTCTCTTGATGCGCCAGGGCTTCTCAGCCTCAGCCCGGCTGACATGGGGTCTGGATGAGTCTGACGTGGGGCGTCCTGTGCACTGCAGGGCCCTGAGCAGCGTCTCTGGTCTCCACCCGCCACACACAGGGAGGATCCTCCCGTCACCAGCCATGACAACCGAAACTGTCTCCAGGTTTTGCCAAGTGTGTTCTGGGAGCCCGATCGTCCGCCCTTCCACACCATTCTCTGGCATGTGAGCAGAAGGCCAGACCCGCCCCGCTCTCTCCCGGCTCCTGCAAAATTTTGGGGCCCGCGGGCGATCCCTCTGTGCCCCGGATGGTCCTGGGGCACGCACAGCCCCAGGAGACAGCCGTGTCTCTCTGTCCTGGGCCCCAGACGTGGCCTCTGCACAGAGAAAACAGCCCCGTGAGGCTGGGGTCTGCACCAGAGCGTGTCGGGATCCCACGTCCGCCTCCTGGTCCCCACCTGGGAAATCATTCCCATCCCTCCAGTGCGATCCCCATGCCCAGGGTGGGGCGGGGCGGGGTGGGGGGTGGACAGATTGCCCACTTAACAGACCGCGGGCCCATCTAGCGGGATTTGTGTCCGAGTCAAGTCTGAGCGAAGCCTCGGGAAAGAAAGCTTCCTTGTTACCCATATCCTCCAACCTTGGCTTTTTTTTTTTTAAGTTCACCATAGAATACGTCCTTTACTTACCTCCCCCCCCCAACAATAATCTATTTAGTGCACACCTTCCGTGGCTTCTCACCTCGGTGGTCAAGTTATGAATTATGAAGCTTGGTGCGGCCGCGAAGGCAGGTCCTGGCTGGTCAAGTTCTGGGCGCAGAATGCAGCAACAGTGGGGGTTTGTGCTGGCTCCGGGGGGGGGGGAGGGCGGGGTCCCCTAAAAGGGCTAGTGTGGCTCGAGGAGCAGGGAGGGAGGACAGACAGCCGCCCCGCCCGGCTGTGGATGAGTGTTCCCTTTCCAAACCCCTGGAGGAGGAAGTCGGTGGGGCCAACGGTCAGGGTAGATGTTGTGCTCACGGACGATGAATCGAGCCACACTCCCCCCCGATGCCCGCCTTGCCTTGTCCTGGGTGCAGGAGCTGGGACTCCAGGGGCCCCAGGTCCTGCCCTCTTGACATGCTCGTAGCCTGCACATCATCCCCGTCACAGCTGCCTAAGTCGTGCACTCTGAAAATCAACGCATGGGCAGTCCTGCCCCAGCCCCACGTGCGTGTCCCTCTCGGCCGCCCGCGGGCACGTTTGCAGTGTCCCCAGGTGACCCCCACCTGCAGCCTGGCCTGAGAGCTGAGGGTGCCGTCTGCCTGCTATGCCCCTGTCCCTTTGCCCTGTCCCCCCCCCCCCCCCCGGAGCAGGAAGGACCAGAGACAACACAGCACACACCTCAGCCACACAGACCGCCAAGCCAGACACAGGAAGGGGGAGCCTGTGTTTGGGGCGATCAGAAACCTCAAGCCACCGACATAACCTGATTCCCAACAGTGGGGTGATCAACGCACTGTAGACTCCCAGCTCCGCCCAGACCCTCCAGACCTCCCCACGACATGTTGCAGACACATTTTCAACTAGAGTTTTAACCTCAACATTTTTTAAACAGAAACCAACCATTCAGACCCCGCTGGAGATTTTCCTTCCTGAATCTATGCCGTCATGATTTCAAAAAAAAAAATTTTTTTTAAGTGTTTAATGGGGGGGCAGGTGGTTAAGCATCTGACTTCGGCTCAGATTTGTGGGTTCGAGCCCCACGTTGGGCTCTGTGCTGACAGCTCGGAGCCTGGAGCCCGCTTCGGATTCTGTGTCTCCCCCTCTCTCTGCCCCTCCCCTGCTCGTGCTCTGTCTCTCTCAAAAATAAATGAACATTAAGCAATCTTTTCTTAAATAAAAAAAAATTTTGTTCAATGGAAAAAACACTTTAAAAAATTTGTTTTAATTTTTGAAGCTTTTAAAAATGCAGACGTTGAAACATTACAAGTTGCAAAGATTGAGGACGGAGGTTCAGTTTGGGAGGATGGAAATATTCACGCACGATAGGACACGACGGTGCGAACGGACCTGATGGCACAGGACCCAGCGTTTAAAAGATGCCAAGTTTTACGCCGTATATATTTTGCCACAACTTAAAAACAAAAGAAAGAAAGGAAGTTTTTGGTTTTTTTTTTTTTTAATGCACCCGCTTGGTTCTTTTATTTGTCGTTGAGTTTCCCGGGAACATCGCTCACGATCGAATGAACGGCCCCAACAGTCCTGCTGCCCTCGGGATGCTATAAAATCTTACTCACGAATAATCCAAACCATCCCTTTTCCTGTGAGAAGTAGGCCTTTGGAAGCGTTTACGCGGGAGTCTTGAAGTCAGGCATTGTTTCCCTGGAAAACCTGGCCTCACGTCGCCCCTCTCGCGGGGTCCAGCTCGCTCTGTTTCGAGTTTGCACAAAGCCCTATTATCTGGAGAAAAATGGTCCCCGCGTCACCGTCGGCAGCCGGACGGCCGTGACCTGAGCTCCCGCCCCCCTCCGCGCCCCCCCAATCCTGCCGCGGCCCCCGCACCTGCAGCCCACATGGCCTCGCGGAGCACCCAGTGTGTCCTCCCCGCACCTGCTGAGACGGGAAACTTGCCCGCGTCCCTGCAGCGAAGGCACAGGGACGTGACGACTCTTAGCAGGAGCAAACATGTCGCGAAGCCGTATGACCGTCAACCCCGCCTGTAGCCTTGGCGCGTGTAGGACAAGTTGCTGCGTTGGGGCGAATGATGTCAGGCTCCCGGTTTCCGAACGGGGGCGGCCAGACCTCAGACGTCCCCCTGTGGCTCTGCGGCTCAATCGCCCATGCGTGCACAGTTTTGCAAACACGCGTGCACAGTTTTGCAAACACGCGTGCACAGTTTTGCAAACAAGAGTGCACGGTTTTTGCAAACAAGAGTGCACGGTTTTTGCAAACAAGAGTGCACAGTTTTGCAAACACGCGTGCACAGTTTTGCAAACACGAGTGCACAGTTTTGCAAACAAGAGTGCACAGTTTTTGCAAACACGTGTGCACGGTTTTTGCAAAAGGAAGGGCTTGCGGGGGAGGGGGTGGGGACAGGTCACTGGGGACACGGGCAGTGACAGCAAATGTCCTCACAGCCAACTGCCTCACTGCAACCTGCATCCCCTACGATGGCACGGAAGTGACCGGGATGCCCGCCAGGCGCCGGGGACCTGGGGGCTGCAGCCTGCTGTCCCCGCGGTGTTTGTGTCCAGGACGTGACGCCCTGACGTGGGCTCTGCCTCGAAAGGAGCTGCGAGTTCATGTGGGATCAATGGGCCATCAGGCATCCCCGCCTCCGTGGTCCTTGTCCACGCCACTGAGTCTGGAGTGTGAGCTCTGCGGCCACGGACAGGGCAGCCTGTGGCTCTCAGGGCCTGCTGGGTCTGTCACGGGAATAAGGCAATTCTTGGACACGTACTGCCACCCAGTGGCACGTGGGGAGCGTGGCCCGGGTGGCCGAACCCGGTGTGACCCGTGTCCCTCGGGACGAGTCACAGTGAAGCCACAGGCGTCGCTGACGGACTGCCGTGCGCGTCTCGTGGCCGTTAAACAGGCAGGTTTCAGTCCCACGTAAACAGGAAAAGGCTCACGCCTCTCCCTCCGGGCAGCCTTCCGGGATACACAGGCTTAGAGATAGAAAATGGAATCTGCCCGACGGGCAGGCGCTGAACACGACCCGCTGGTCTGTGGGGACAAAAGCCTCCAAGGTGCCCAGGGCGTCCCTGCCCGGAGAGGATGTGCGTCTCCCATCCCATCACGCGGCGGCCGTCACATGTGACATCAGGAGACAGGCGCGACTGTGTCCGGCGGGAAAAGTGGAGGCGGGACCCTGCCCAAACCACAGCACCTGTTAGCGCCCCGCCCCCTCCAGCGGTGGGTCTGTTAAGTCTTATTTGTGGACCATTGACGGGATCCATGTTTATTTACTTTTTATTTTGTTACTGTTTATTTTTGAGAGAGAGAGAGAGCAGGGGAGGGGCCGAGAGGGGGAGACACGGGATCCGAAGCGGGCTCCAGGCTCCGAGCCGTCAGCACAGAGCCTGATGCAGGGGTTGAACCCATGAACTGTGAGATCAGGACCTGAGCCGAAGTCGGACGGACGCTTCACCGACGGAGCCCCCCACCCCGGGTGCCCCTGGACCCATTTTTAAATGCTCAGAGTAAGGTCTGCGGGGTTTTGTCGTGCCCGAGTGGGTGTTTTCACAGACCCGCATTTGTAACCGGCCCCCGGGGGTGATCTTGGGCCAGCCCGTCCGTCTAGAAGCACGGGGCGAGCAAGTCAGGTTCCACGTTTGGGGGCTGAAGACGCCTTCTTCCTTCAGGGCCACGAATGGGCCTCGTCGGTGCAAGCTGCACACGGCCAACTCCAAGTGCACAACACGGGCACCTGGACGGCTCGGTCGGATTGGCGTCTGACCCTCGACTTCAGCTCCGGTCATGATCTCACGGTTCATGGGTTCGAGCCCCGCATCGGGCTCTGGGCCGACAGCTCGGAGCCTGGAGCCTGTTTCGGATTCCGTGTCTCCCTCTCTCTGCCCCTCCCCTGCTCAGCCCGCTGTCTCTCTCTCTGTCTGCCTGACAAAAATGAATAAATATTTTTTTAAATTATTTTTAATTTAAGTTTAAATGCGTTACAAGTGCATTAGAATTTCCGGAAAGTGAGCGTTGCTAACTCAGGGCAGCAGACCGGAAAGGTCTTGCAGCTGTGGTGGTGGTGGCCGCCTCCCCCCCCCCACCCCGGGGGGCCAGAGGGCTCAGAAAACAATAAGCATGCTCACAGGCGCCCTCGGGGTCAGGGCTGAAGGAGGAGGGTGGGCTCGGAGCCCCACATCTGGGACCAGACGGCCCCTCGCCTCCCCCGCTGGGGCCGTGAGTGGGGTCAGGAAACAGGGACTCAGGCCAGGCCGGGAGAATGAGCAGAGGGGAGGACGCAGGGCCCAGCTCAGGAACGCCCCACATGGCTGCACCCGCGGGGACCTCTCGAGCCCGGCTGTGGTTCCCGGATCGTGGGCTGTGGGGGCGGGAACGGGGTCTGTAGGTGCTGGGCTCTGCCTGCTGGGTGGTTGGGGCACGCCCGTCCCTGGGGAGGCCAGCGCGTCGTTGAGGATGAGACCGTCCCTGAAGAGCCCACTCAACTTTGCAAGCAGCCACTTGCTTTTCCATAACTGCCTTCCCTGTCCCCCTTGGGAGCAATCATTTTTTTCCCCTAGATGCCCTCTGCCCTTCCTCATTCTACATTCAAATGCGATATAAACCCAAAATTCTAACTGCCTCCTCAAATCAGGTTTCTCTGTGAACTCTCGTGCCTATGTGTGTAACTAAATCTATGTTATCCTCTTAGCAATCTGGCTTTTGTCAGTTTAATTTGCTTGTGCTCAGAATAGAACAGAAGAGGATAGAGGAAAAGTTTTCCCTACTTGACATTATTAATGGTGGGAAAGATAATCTGTCTTTTGTCATTTTAATTTGCGTGCCTCATGGACAGAACCTAAGAGGGTAGACAAAAAGTTTTCTCCTACCCGACAATATTAATAGAGGGAAAGACAACCTGGCCTTTGTCGGTTTCATTTGCTTGCTCTCAGAACAGAACATAAAAGGATAGAGGAAAGGTTTTTCCTACTTGACAACATTAATCGTGGGAAAGATAACCTCGACGCCAAAGCGGCCGGATCACTCTGACCGTGGCTGGGGTTCCTCTGCCGCTTGGCGTCGGGACAGAGAAAACCCTTCCGTGCCACGGTGACCCATCTGTGTCCGTAAGCCAGTCGATTCCCATGAGGCTGTCCACTTCAGGCGTGTGTGAGTTGGGCTAATGTCCGTCGAGCCTTAAGGAATAGCTTGGCGGTGGGAATTGGGGTGACGTCAGGTTTCTGAGTCTGTAAGGTGACAGGGGCAGGTCCACCACTGGGGTGAATCCAGCTACGGAAGCCCACCCTCCAGGCCCCGCCCCGGACGGCCGTCCACTAATGGCACAATCATGGTGCACGTTCCTTCCAACTGCACAGAGACAACATGCTGGCGAAGCTGGAGACGACTGGTCGACCCCAAAGGAAGGAAGCCTTCCTTCCCTCCTCCCCCCTCCCTCCCTTCCTCCCTTCCCTCCTTCCTTTCTTTCTCTTTTCTTCTTTCTTTCTTTCTTTCTTTCTTTTTTTCTTTCCTTCTTTTCTTTCTTTCTTTCTTCCTTTCTATACCTTTCCATTTCCCCAATACACAACTTGCACTTTGTTCAGGTGACAAGGGAAGAAATGCGTGTGTTTCATTTCCACTGCGGGGACAGAAAAGAAAAAAAACAGCTCCTGTATGTTCAGGGCTGAGTGCGCGTGCTTGATTGGAAACGGGAAACCGCCTGCTTATAAACACCACAGCAGAGAAAGGGCACAACATACAAAAAGAGGTGTGAATTGTTTACAAAAATGTCAGCGTGGTGACTGTGTCCTTCTGCGCCTGGCCTCTGTCACTTACTGTCTCCTCTAGGTCCAGCCAGGATCTCCGTCTTCGTGAAAACTGACGAGGGCGCCTGGGGGCTCCGTCGGTCGAGCATCCGACTTCAGCCAGGTCACGATCTCGCGGTCCGGGAGTTCGAGCCCCGCGTCGGGCTCTGTGCTGACAGCTCAGAGCCTGGGGCCTGTTTCAGATTCTGTGTCTCCCTCTCTCTCTGCCCCCCCCCACCCCCGCTCACACTCTGTCTCTGTCTCTCAAAAATAAAAGTAAAAATAATTTTTTAAAATTCTAATCCTTTTATTTATTCCCAATTTTTAAGTGATTCTTTATTTTGAAATAAAAATAGATTTCTAAATACACATCAAAGAAAGTCTGAGGAATATTGTGCTGTAGGCCTGTACCACGTCATCTTGGACCCCAGCCACACACACATGTTCCACACTGTCACGACTATGAATAATGTCGCGGGGACCATGGGTGTGAAAATGTCTCGGAAACTCTGATCCCGATTTTTCTTTCAGGTAAATACCCAGGAGGGGGATTACTTGGTCATATTGTAATATTGCAGTATGTTATTTTTTGTTTTGTTTTCTTTTGTTTTGTTTTGTCTTGTATTGTGCTGTTTTGTTTTATTTTGTTCCGTTTTATTTTGTTTTGTTTTGTTTTATTTTGTTTTTTGTTTTATTTTATTCTCTTTTGTGTTTTATTTTGTTTTGTTTTATTTTGTTTTGTTTGATTTTGTTTGGTTTTGTTTTGTCTCATTTTGTGTTGTTTTATTTTATTTTGTCTTGTTTTATTTTGTTTTGTTTTGTTTTATTTTTTTATTGTTTTGTTTTGTTTTATTTATTTTGTTTTGTTTTATTTTGTTTTGTTTGATTTTGTTTTGTCTCATTTTGTGTTGTTTTATTTTATTTTGTCTTGTTTTATTTTGTTTTGTTTTATTTTATTTTTTTATTGTTTTGTTTTGTTTTGTTTTATTTATTTTGTTTTGTTTTATTTTGTTTTGTTTTATTTTGTTTTGTCTTATTTTGTTCCGTTTTGTTTTGTTTTGTTTTGTTTTTTGTTTTATTTTATTCTGTTTTGTGTTTTATTTTGTTTTGTTTTATTTTGTTTTGTTTTATTTTGTTTTGTTTTATTTTGTTCCGTTTTGTTTTGTTTTATTTTGTTTTGTTTTATTTTGTTCCGTTTTGTTTTGTTTTATTTTGTTTTCTTTTATTTTGTTCCGTTTTGTTTTGTTTTATTTTGTTTTCTTTTATTTTGTTCCGTTTTGTTTTGTTTTATTTTGTTTTGTTTTATTTTGTTTTGTTTTATTTTATTTTGTTTTTATTTTATTTTTTGATTTATTTTGTTTTGTTTTATTTGTTTTGTTTTATTCTACTCTATTCCATTCCATTTCATTTATTTATTTTATTTACTCGTTATTTTTGGAGGAATTTCTAAACTATTTTCCATGTGGCTGCAGCACACTTGATTACCACTAACACCCTACAAGGCCTCCACTTTCTCCACCTTCTTGCCATCTGTTGTCTATTCTTATATAAATATAAACATTTAGGAAAGTATATTATATTATAAATCCTGTAGCGTGTATACGAATGGGTAGGCATCCTCCTGGACACATGGTGGTCCCGCCCTGGGGGCTCGATGCCCCTTCCTCTCGTGGGGAGTGGTGGGGAGTGTTTTTGGGGGGGTACCTCTTGGCCACCTGCCTGTCTTCTCTGAAAACCCCGTGTGATTCCACTCGTAGGCGGTTTCTGAAACAGCCAAATTCATAGAATCAGAGTGGAGTTGCGGCCGCCGGGAGCTGGGCGGAGGGGGAAACGTGGAGATACTGATCAATGAGTATAGAGTTTCAATTACGCAAGATGAGCGGGTTCCAGACAGCTGCCGTGCAGCAGGCAGCGTCCCCAGTTTCTTCGGGGGATAGATCTCATGTGAGGTGCCCTTCCCACAGCAAAATCACTTTTAAAGTAGATAAATAAAACCCCAGGGTCAGGAAAAGCAAAGAGGAATACAGGATTCCGACAGAATGAAGGAAAAGAAACAAATTGAGAAATGGAACCTCCAATCCTGGAGTGCAGGGGGACGAGAGACGCCAGGTCATAGAGAACGTTCTTAGAATATTATATCCTTCCCGTTTTATTGACATGTAATTGACAGGTGACTTTGTGTGACTGTAAGGTGTGCGACATGATGATCAGGTGCGTTGGTCTCCTGCCAAATGGTGGCGACCGGGAGGTTGCCGAACAAACCCATCACCTCCCATAATGACCTGTTTCTTTTTTTTTTTTTTACTTTTGTGATGAGCACATTTAAGATCTACTCTCTTGGCAACTTGGCGTGTGTTCTTTGGAAAAGTGTCTGTTCATGTGTGTTGCCCATTTCTTCACTGTGGTATTTCTTTCCTGGGTGTTGAATTTCTTAAGTTCCTTATAGGGTTTGGATACTAACTTTTTATCAGATATGTCGTTTGCAAATATCTTCTCACATTCCATACAAAACTTGTTTTTTCGGGGCGCCTGGGTGGCGCAGTCGGTTAAGCGTCCGACTTCAGCCAGGTCACGATCTCCCAGTCCGTGAGTTCGAGCCCCGCGTCAGGCTCTGGGCTGATGGCTCGGAGCCTGGAGCCTGTTTCCGATTCTGTGTCTCCCTCTCTCTCTGCCCCTCCCCTGTTCATGCTCTGTCTCTCTCTGTCCCAAAAATAAATAATAAAAAAAAACTTGCTTTTTCTTTCATTATACTTCCTCAGAGAGGGCCCGTTCACAGTTTTCCTCATCCCCTACCTTGTATATACTATATGTTTATATAATATATGTACAAATGTGCATTATACTTAAAAAGGGTAAAGTTTTTTGCTGCCCAGTGATTTCCCCCTCTGGGGGCTGAAATGCATTACCCACACAAACACATAGCAACACATGCACACACACCAGAACGTGCACACACACACACACACACACACACACTATGACAAAATGCAAACAGATTGGTAAATCTGAGTGAGTAATGGGTATGAGTTCTTATGCTATTCTTACAACTTTTCTGAACGTTACACATGATTTCAAAATAAAAGGCATTTTTAAAGCAAACTCCCTGCTTTCTGTCTCTACCTGTGTGTGGACTGAGCATTCACTCAACATCCCAATCACCGCCAGTGCTGTGGGGCCAGGAGGCGTTCCAACAATTACGATTTAAAACGAGAACCGTGCCATGCACAGCATCGTGGATCTCTGTTCTGACCGTGAGGGCAGCCTGAGGCTGGGGTCAATCGCAAACAGCCTTCCCGTCTGCACACCCATTAGAGACCCCAGAGCCGCGTCCTGACCTGTCAAATGCCAGATCTTCCTGGGTCGGCACAGAACCTGAGGACGTCGTGTTTACCCTTATGAAGATGTTTCCTGCTGTTCTTTGCACACGGCTCTCGGCTGACCCTCGCTGTACCTGCCCACCTGTATCTCCATCCACGTGCATCTGTGGTGAATCTTCAGTGCCTGTCGATGACTTCAAGCTGCGGGCAGTTGCCAATCAGCAGGTGTAGGACAGGCTTGCTTTGTCTCTGAGCTTACCTGCCTACTGTTCCCCCAAAAGGAAACTGATTGTCATCAATACCCTTCCAGGGCGTCATCACCCAGGAACGTGGCCATCTGGTCACAGATGTCCACCCCACAGCCACACAGACTCTGTCACAAACCACCACGCCTCCTGTCTTTTCTTCCAATGGGAAATGTGTCATCCCTAAAATCACCTGGTGTCCCCCCAAACGCCCTTCCCCATCCCGTATTCACAGGGTATTTAAATTCCCAAATCTCACTGCTTTTTCAGGTATCGTATCTTCCCCCTACATTGTAATCGGAACCACAAATAAACACGTTCACCATTTGTCCAAGGAACCTGCCCGCGGCCTGTGTATTTCCTGGATCCACGTTTGGATCCACTAACCGTACACGGACTCATCCAATGAATGCCCATCGGCCTAAAAAGGCGACAGTCGAATAAAGTATATGCTCTGTAAACAATCAGGTTACACGAGACATCACGAAGAAAAAAACAGAACCAGAAGTCCCACATGCAGGGACATTTGAAAATACACATTTAAGTTCATGAGATAAAGAAATTACAATGGAAAAAAAACTTTTCCAAGGTGGTTACCATATATAACCTAAGACAGCCAGTTGTTTTTAAACAAACAGACTGGATGTTTTGAGTAATTTTAGGGTTAGAGAAAAATCTAGCAGAAAGTACAGAGTTCCATGGGATGCCTGGGTGGCTCAGTGGGTTAAGCCTCCGACCTTGGCTCAGGTCACGATCTCACGGTTCATGAGTTCGAGCCCCACGTGGGGCTCTGTGCTGACAGCTGGGAGCCTGGAACCTGCTAGAGATTCTGTGTCTCCCTTTTTCTCTCTCTCTCTGCCCCTCCCCTGCTCGTGCTCTCTCTCTCTCTGTGTCTCAAAAATAAATAATAAATATTTTTAAACATTTTAAAATAAATAAATAAAAATAAAAGACAAAAATATACGACCCAAACTAAAATTGGGTCCTTCCGGAAAACTCACAGAATCGATAAGCTCCCTGGCGAGACGCCTGGAGACAAAAGAGAGAAGGAGGAGAAAAAATCATCAATATCACAAAAATCAACAGGAGAAGAAATGGAAAGAGAACAGAACAAGGAGAAAAGGAATTAGGAGGCGGTAAGTCAACGCTTCTCAGGAAAAATCCCGAAATCATGTCAAGATACTCCGATGACTGAGGGAGTGCATCCTACAAGCGCCAAACCCAGAATCGATATCCAAAAATCACTTGTTTCTACCAATTTCGGGAGAAGAAAAGATGAAGAAGAAGAAGAAAGAAAAAGGAGATGAAAACATTAAGAACAGGTAACATTTAGTAGATCATAAAATTAAGCAGCCGAGAAGGAAAAGAAATTGCGGTGGGAGAGAAATATTTTCCGTAGGAAAAACTGGAAAATCCCAAGATAGGGTCAAACATCTCCATGGCGGTCGAACAGGTGAATTCGGGTCCTCGATATTTTAATTTTTTTTTTTTACATTTATTCATTTTTTGAGACAGAGACAGACAGAGACAGAGCACAAGTGGGGGAGGGGCAGAGAGGGAGGGAGACACAGACTCCGAAACAGGCTCCCGGGCTCCGAGCTGCCCGCACAGAGCCCGACCTGGGGCTGGAACCAGCTCCTGGATGTTGTTAAAGACCTGTCACATTCCAGTGAGAATTCCCACTGAGGCGTTGGCAAGCTGAGAACTCAGGGTGGGGGTGGAGGTTGGGGGGGGCGCTGAGAATCACCGATGGCAGGGAATGCGGGGAGAGGAAGAGGAAAATAGAACGAGGGTCTACACAGAGATGTGAGGATTAAGTCGCGCTCCGGAGTGAGGCCCCAGAACCAGGAGGGCCTGGACTGTTGCCTGCGTTGCGCACATGTTGACAGGAGGGGGCGCAGGGGTGACCAGGAGACAGGCTGCCTCTGACAGAAGGGGCACATCTCCCCACACATCTTCCACAAGACTGGAAAATACCCTAAATTCTAGGGAAGGTCCCACCCACGGAGTTCTGCCCCCACCCCCACCCCCAGCCGTTGCTCTAGACACAGTGTTGGGGGAGAATACGGCATTTTGTAACCGGCAGAAATGCGTTTCTTTAAGTGACAGGTCAACGGGACCAGACCATTCTGTTGCGGGCAGAACGGTGTTTTTTTTGTTTTTTTTTTTTTAATTTGGGAGATGAGTTGGCACACACACAGTGATACCAGATCATTTTGTTAAGGGCAGAATTGTTTATTTTTTAATTGGGAGGATGATATATATATATATACCTGAAAGTACGCAAAATATATATATATATATATATATTTTTTTTTTTTTTTGTCTCACTGCCATCAGATCGCTTTGTTACGGGCAGAAACCAGAAGGCAGGACGTCTTGAGTATCTGCAGGAAGGCAGGGTCAGTGACCTTTGGCTCCAGAGCCTGGGGGAGGGGAGGCAGGACTTCCAGCCGCTGGTCTCTTGGGGGTTTAAGTGAGCCCCAGCCTGAAGCCTGGAGGGGACAGACGGGGACAAAGGGTCAGGCTGCACGGATGCTCATTTCTCTTAAAGGCAGTAGGGACAGATGTCCGGAAACTATGCTGAGCCATCCACCAAATAAAGAGACGTAATTCTGCCCATAACAAAGCAACCTGATGGGAGTGGGGAAAACAAGAAAATGCACGTTGATAAATGAAATGCCCACTGTAGGGACACGTCCCTGTCCCACACCCGGAAGACGGGCCCCTCTGAACAGCCCTTATACGTGGAGTAGTGCTGACTTAAATCTGTGTAACAAGCTCTACAAAAACCCTCCTTTACCATACCCCAAACCCCTTTCTCTTCGTTTAGCCTGAAAAACAAAAGCCCATTCGAACCGCCCCTTGGAGTTGCTCATCTCTGGGTACTCCCTCGTGTAAGCGTGATGCTATGTTAATACACTTCTCTTTGTGTTTCTCTTGTGGATCTGTCTACATCCACCCCCAATTATAGGACCCCCCCCCCCCCGGAGAAGTTAAGATGAAAAAGTGTTTTTTTCCCCTCCCTACAATTCCTCACTGCATTCTCCTGTGCCTATGCACACTGCGTGCATAAATCGTTTTTATTTTTCCACCTGGAAATTGGTCTCCTCGGTTTAATTCACAGTCCCCATGGATAGAACATAAAAGTGTATGGGAAACGTTGTTCCTCTGGTATGGTTCAAACCTCACTATACAACCATCACTGTTGTCATTTAGACCATCATGAGTGGCCACTGACTTCATTTCTGGGGCAACTGTAACAAAGGACCCCAAATTGGGAGCTTGTAAGAGCAGAGTTTTATTCTTTCCCAGGTCTGGAGACCAGAAGTCCAACATCCAGTAGGGGCAGGACCACTGAGATCCAGGGGGGCCGGGCTGTGCTCCCTCCAGAGGCTCCAGGGGAGGGTCCTTCCTGCCTCTTTCAGCTTCTGGGGCTCCAGGCGTCCCTGGGCTCGTGGCCGCGTCCCTCCCGTCTCTGCCTCCCTGTTCACGTGACTTCTTTTTTGTGTCCATGTCTGTCCTCTTTTGTCCCTTAAAAGGACACCTGTCATTGGATTCAGGGCTACCCTGATCCCAGAAGAGCTCATCTCATATCCTTCAATTAATCCGCAAAGACCCTATTTCCAAACGAAGTCACCTTCTGAGGTTCTGTGTGGATATGAATTGGGGGCGGGGTGGGGGGGAGAAACACCATGAACCCACTACAAGCACTGAATTACCTCCCATTCTCATCTCCTGAAGCAAAGCTAAGCTCAGAAGGTAACTTTCTTCTGCTGAAACCTCCAGTTCAGGGAACAGACACTTGGTTCCAATCCCCAAATATGTGACCTGAAGTCTTTATCGGAGCAGTAGTTAATGGAGTGCCTGAGATGCAAAAACGGAAAAAAAAAGAGAGAGAGAGAGAGAAAGAGAGAGAATTTTGGAACAGGTGGGAAATCACACAACATTCACAACAGAGAGGAGAGATTTTCTCATGCTCTGGTTTCCGTCTGTGGTCGTAGCGGAGGAGGGACCCGTTTCGAAAATGCATTCAAACCAGGAATGTGGAAAAAGGCTCCCGAGGGCGTTTTGAACCCGGAGAGGCAGCAGGTGGGTGAAATGGTGGAATATGGAATGTGCCTGCGGTTTGAAGTCTGTGGGGTACGGGCACAGGAGGGTCTAAACAGAAGCCTGTGGGGGCACCTGGGTGGTTCAGTCGGTTGAGCCTCCGACTTCGGCTCAGGTCGTGATCTCACGGTCCGTGAGTTCAACCCCTGCATCAGGCTCTGTGCTGACGGCTCGGAGCCCGGAGCCTGCTTCGGATTCTGTGTCTCCCTCCCTGTCCGCCCCCTGCCCCACCCCCCTCCGGCTCATCCTCTGTCTCTCTCTCCTCCAAAAATAAATAAACATTCAAAAACAAAAAAATTTTTAAGTGCATTCTGTAAAGGAAAGGCGTCTGTGAATCCGGGCAATATCTTGGTCTCTTTCCCACCAGATTTGAGGAATGCGGGTCCTGAGCAACCCTCCAGACAGGGTGAGTGAGTTCATTAAAAATATCCTCGTGCACACGCAGCAGTGGGGGGAAGCCAGTGTCGGGAATCCGTCAACACAGCTCGGATTTTATGGGTGAAGGATTCCAGAGGAGTCTGTGACCGGCCACAGTTCCTCGGCGATCACGTGGCCGTCTGCTCACGAAACACACGCTTCCCTGGGGCATGTGTAGGACCCTCTCCCTGCAAGGGGTCTCAGAGGCAAAGGCGTGTCTGCACTCAAAAGCAGGCAACGTTCTAAAGTCCCCAGCGGCCGCTTTCCTGAAGCCCCTGTTTGCAGCACGACAGGGGGTGACCACCCAGAGGTGACAGCCGGGCTCGGGGGAGACCCGAGGAACATGGAAAATCCCCTCTTTACGGAGTTGTTGGTCTCAGCAGCCCAGATACGGCAGACCCGGATCGGGGAAATCTGAGCCGCTCGGCTCATGACGAGAGTCGAAACCCCTGGCCCCCTTGTTATAACATTTAAGTATAAAAAACCAATTTTATACCTGTTATAAAATTTAAGCATTTGCACACTGAGCACCCAAGGCCCTGGGGTGCTTCGAACGTGGATCTGTGAGAGTCTCCACGTGTTTCGCCCGATGTCGGTCTCAGAACTTTGTAAAAAAGCGATTTTTGACTTCAGACTCGGAGGGTCCCAAGCCATGAAACTCGGCACCTCCTAAATTCACGTTCTCTTGGCCGGGAGACAGAGACGCGATGCATGGCCTTGAAATATCCGTGTTAGGGGATCTTTTTTATTGAAGAAAATATGAAAATGGATTGAGCCGCGACGTGAACGAACCGTAGACGTTTTTACGACGTATTTTTCCAGCACAACCAGAGACACCTTGCCATGCCTGGCCGATGTCTGGACGTTCCTCCCCCCATTTGAATCCTAATCGTTTCTTCTGTGTAATTTAAGCACCCACCGAAAGCACCTGTCCGTCCGAGTCTCGAGGGTGAGGGGGGTACGCCGATCCCTGATTCCAAATGTGGACAGAGCTTTTTGTGAAAACGAGAGGGCGGTTCGTTTGTCTGCACGGATTTCCGAGCGTGTGTTTTTCTGGCTAGATTCCGGACACACAGAAATGCTGAACACGCATAATCCCAGCACCGCCGATTCTGAAACTGTTTTCCGTGAATTCTGGGCTGAAGTCAATGAACGGGTTTAATGGGGATAATGGGAGCCATATTTGTTGCGGTCGGAGGGAGGTTTGCACACGTGGAAACACGGACAGGGAATGAACTCAGAGGGTGTTATCAGCGTGTGACTGGAGCAAAGCAACGGAAACCAGGTGGCCCAAAACCACAGAAATGTACCTCCCCACACACCCTCCGCGCTGGAGGCCAGAGTGCGAGATCCAGGCAGGGCAGGGATGCTGAGATCCAGGCAGGGGAGGACCACTGAGATCCAGGGGGGGGCAGGACCAGTGAGATCCAGGCAGGGGAGGACCACTGAGACCCAGGCAGGGCAGGGCCACTGAGACCCAGGAGGGGTGGGGCCACTGAGATCCAGGAAGGGCAGGGCCACTGAGTTTCAGGGGAAGCAGGACCCCTGAGATCCAGGCAGGGCTGTGCTCCCTCCACAGGCTGCAGGGGAGGCTCCTTCCTGCCTCCTCCAGCTTCTGGGTCTCCAGGCGTTCCTGGACTGTGGCCACGTCCCTCCCATCTCCACCTCCGGCTTCACGGGGCTTCTCCTCTGTCTCTGTCTCTCTCCTTCTGTCTCTTAAGGCACCTGCCTTTGGAGTCAGGCCCCCCCCCCGGTCCAGGAGGGGTCATCCCAGATCCTTCACTTAGTTACATCTGCAAACACCCTGTTTGCAAATAAGGTTCTGTTTCTACGGACAAGTGGGTGGCCACTGGGGGGACACCTTTCAAGCCACTACAGCCTCACATTGCATAAGAACCCTACAAATACACACCTAGCATGGGGCCCCTGGGGGCTCAGTCCGTTAAGCGTCTGACTTGGCCTCAGGTCACGATCTCACGGTCCGTGGGGTTTGAGCCCCGCGTGGGGCTCTGTGCTGACCGCTCGGAGCCTGGAGCTGCGTCCGATTCTGTCTCCCTCTCTGTCTGTTTCTCCCCTGCTTACTCTCTCTCTCTGTCTCAAAAATAATACACATTAAAACATTTTTAAATAAATAACCATTTTTTTTATTAGAAACAGTCCTGGCTCAGCGAATAAAGGGCGAACTTCCTGTGAGACTTGATTACAACAGTTCCTTCTGGAAATGTGATGGATGTGCCTGGAAGCTCTCATCGCTGGGGTGTCTAAGAAGTATTTGGGGGTCACCAAGTGGCTGACGTCCTGCCGAGGGTGTGTGCCTTCTGCATAGAAAGGTTGGAGTAGGGATTCACAGCCTCGAGGTTGGCAGTGGCCATGGGTGAGCAGAGGTCACGGTCGGGGGAGAGGACAGCGGGGACCTTCGCCAGCTTCTCGCCTGTGAGCTGGAGACAGCTGCGGTCCTGCGTTTCTCTGTCCCTCCATGGGGTGCACTGGGCACAAATGGGGGGCAGGAGTGGCCAGAAGAAGCCTCCCCAGGGATCCCCAAGCCACGGGGGACGGTGCACAATGTTTCCTCATCGGCTTCCAGGGCGCAGAACCCAGCCAAGGGACAGGGACCCGAAGGCCACCAAGTCAAGGGCCTCTGTCAGGGCAAGACTCCTGCCCACCAGTCCTGGATGCCCCCAAACCCCAGCGAGCGATCCCTGCCCCCTCCTCCAGGAAGACCCACATGATTAGCCCCAAGGAGCTCGGAAAAAAGACACCAATGTCCAGGACTCGTCACCTCCCGTTCTCAGGGTCTGTGCTTTGCCGTCCCGTGTTGTGCTCGAACGTCTACGTCCGGAATTCTCAAGCGGGTACAAACCATCGGGAGGGAGCTCTGTTCCCGGCAAATGTGGGCAAAGCAGCTACGACGCGGGATGGTTTTGTTGGCTGGGACAGAGCCTACAGGGTCATGTGTGACGCTTGACTATGGGCGTAAATGCAGCCGGTTCAAGGGTTTGCAGCCCTGTGCTCCTATCCATCCCACGTGGACACGTGCCCATCCCGCGTTTCATCCCCACAGCTGCTCCAGAAGGGGCTGTGGGTCCTCAGGAGACACCAGACACGAAGGCTCAGAGAGGCTCAGACACTGCCTGAGGTCACACAGCGCAGCCCCGGCCAGACAGCCAACAGCAGGGCTCCTCCCTTTCCTCGAAGGTCCGGCCGTTCTCAAGGCAGGTGGGCCAGCCCTGTTCAGAGAGCGGAGTCTCTCCGTGCGTCTGGGACGTCGAGGGGGGAGCATCCGTCTTCCTTTTCCAGTGCAAGGGTGGCCAGGGGGGCATCGTCAGCCCTCGCCTGTTCTCTCTGCCATTGATCGTGATAAGCACCATGTGGGGGCGGGGGCCGCGTGGGGCGGGGGACGTTTGTGAGCGAGATGCAAAGGGGAGAGATAGCATCTGTGAGTCACGGCTCTTGTGTGCAACATCTGCGTTCCTTCTGACGGTTCCCAGGCTGCACGCGGCATGTAGGATTCAAACGAGGCAGAGGGCTGCTGGGCTGAACAAACATGCACCGTGAGCGCAAACCCGAGGGCTCGCCGTGGGGTGACCGTGGGGGGCGGGGGGCGCTTCTCCAAACTCGTGTTCGGGACACAGCGACGGCTGATAAATCCTGGCTTTGGGGAGGCATTCTACGGGGCCGGGAGGTCAGCATCGCCCTCCACCTGCAGGGACACCCCCCCCCCCCTGCAGGGCTCGGCTTTTGTTGCCCGCGGGTGAGATTAGAACACATACGGCAGAGGTCCCATCACTTTCCGTGTCCCGGGGTCTGTGGCCTCTGGGCACACCTCCTGCTGGAAAACGGCCACGTCCCCCCTGAATCAGAGCCCAGCGAAGGGCAGGACACAGGGTCCCCTGGGGGAGGCGGGTACCTGAGGTGCACGACTGACGCTGGGCAGGTGAGCTAGAGGGACGTCAGCACCGCGGGCCACGGTCAGGATCGGCGCTGAGGGCTGAACGTTACCGCTTTGTCCATCCAGGTGCGTGCAGACGTGTCTGGGGAGACCATCCGGAGGCCCACGGACCGGGGCTTGGAAAACACAAACTGGTTCCCTCACAGCCCCACCCCCCAGGCTCCAAGGCAGGACCCTCCCCCAGCACCCTCACCCTCATTACAGTCACCGTGTCAGGCACCTGTTTGGGGGGATTTGTTACTGTGGCCCCACGAGACCCAGGCAGGGCATTGACAAGGACGGGGCGGACACCTTACAGTTTGTCTCCTCCACCAGACTCTAGCAGGCACCCCTGCGCCCTTTCTCTAAGTAGGCCTGACCTTCGGGCTTCCGGATTCATCCCTGCATCACCCAGTTTTACCAAAAAACTGACAACTGCTCTCAATATGTGGCCACCTGGATATCTGGATATCTGCTCACCTGGAGAGCTAGTCACTTGGGTATCTGCTCACCTGGAGAGCTAGTCTCCTGGATATCTGGTCACTTGGATATCTGCTCACCTGGATACTTAGTCACCTGGATATCCGCTCACCTGGAGAGCTAGTCACTTGGGTATCTGCTCACCTGGATACTTAGCTAGATATCTGCTCACCTGGAGAGGTAATCACTGGAATATCTGCTCACCTGGATACCTAGTCACCTGGATATCTGCTCACCTGGAGAGCTAGTCACTTGGATATCTGCTCACCTGGAGAGCTAGTCACTTGGGTATCTGCTCACCTGGAGAGCTAGTCTCCTGGATATCTGCTCACCTGGAGAGCTAGTCTCCTGGATATCTGGTCACTTGGATATCTGCTCACCTGGATACTTAGTCAGCTAGATATCTGCTCACCTGGAGAGCTAGTCACCTGGATATCTGCTCACCTGGAGAGCTAGTCTCCTGGATATCTGCTCACCTGGAGAGCTAGTCTCCTGGATATCTGGTCACTTGGATATCTGCTCACCTGGATACTTAGTCAGCTAGATATCTGCTCACCTGGAGAGCTAGTCACCTGGATATCTGCTCACCTGGAGAGCTAGTCACTTGGATATCTGCTCACCTGGAGAGCTAGTCTCCTGAATATCTGGTCACTTGGATATCTGCTCACCTGGATACTTAGTCAGCTAGATATCTGCTCACCTGGAGAGCTAGTCACCTGGATATCTGCTCACCTGGAGACCTGAAGGGGTTTCTCACTGCCCGCCTCCCCAGGTCACGTCTGATCACCCCGCTCTGCCTTCGGCAGGAGTCCTGGGACATCCGTTTGGGCAGGATCCCACTTACCCCTGATGCTGCTTCTGGTGGGTTTCCAGCTGCTGCTTCGCCACCCACCCCGCGGGCCCACCCTGCACTCAGAGCCAAGCTGGGTCTCTCCCGAGGTTTCCTGTCCGCGACTGCCACGTTCCGGAATGAAAGGTGTCTTTCTACATTCACCACTGTCTCATTTCCCTCTGTCTCTCTCTCTCTGTTTTTAACACGCGTCGCTGAACCCGCAGAACTCACCGTATGGAAGCACCCGGCCCCATGCACACCTGTGAACGGGACAGCATTGGGTCCGAGAACTGGACCCAGGGTCCGGTTCTGCTCTGAAGTGGTGTTTGCCCCCAGCCGTCGCGAGATCAGCACTGACACACGCACACAGAGGCGGGGCTCTGAGCCCCCCGCTCCCCCGGCCGCCTGCGTTAGGGGCCTGGCCCCCGCAGTCACGGGGGTGCTTTCCAAGCAGGTGTGAAACCTCTGGGTTTTCTGTGCGATGAAAACAGGCTGCTCTGGCCGCCACCAGAAAGTGCTTCCTCGTGGCTCCCCCCCCACGGGAACAGGTGCGCACGTGGCTTCCCCAGAAGCCGTCCCGGGGATGAGGGGTCCAATAGTTGAACGCACAGCCTCCCTCCTCCCCGGGATGATCCCGCAGGGGACAGAGACGCAGCCCCGGGGTTTCTGCTTCGCAGGGGAGCCCTGGTGAGCCTCTCTCCGGGGGAAGGGGGGATGTGTACGGGGCGGGGGGACAGAGGGAGGGGGTGTGGGTGCACGGGCACCTGCTCCCCAGTGCCTCTCCCGTGGGACACCCGTGGGGCACGGTTCACGTTTCTTAGGGCCAGCTTTTCTCTGGGTTGACTGGTCCCTGTTATGGGCAGCATTGTATCAGCCCAGAATCTGTAGGCAGATGCCATGACCCCAGGACCTCAGAATGCCGTTGTGCTCGCAGTGGGGTCTTTAAGGAGGGGGTCAAGGCACAATGACGCTCATAGGGTGGGTCCTGATCCCATAGGATGGGTGTCCTCATAAGACTAGGAGGCCGGGGGAGGGGCACCAGGGGGGCTCAAGGGGTCCAGCGTCCGACTTTGGCTCAGGTCAGGATCTCACGGCTTGTGAGTTCGAGCCCCGCGTCGGGCTCTGTGCTGACAGCTCGGATCCTGGAGCCTGCTTCCGATTCTGTCTCCCTCTCTCTCTGCCCCTCCCCACTACACGCTCTGTCCCTCTCTCAAAACTAAATAAACATTTAAAAAATTAAAGAAAAAAAGAACAGGAGGTCAGGACACAGACAAACAGGGAGGGACGACCACATAACGATGTGAGGACACAGGGACAGAAGACCAACTCTATACACCCAGGAGAGAGGCCTCAGGAGGAACCAGCCTCGGCCCTGCGTGGCCTCAGCCACTGCCTGGGCTCAGCTCTGGCCTGGATCTCAGACTGAAGCCTCAGCTCTGCCTGGATCTCAGACCCCCAGCCTCAGCCCTGCCTGGAACTCAGACCCCCAGACTCAGCCCTGCTTGCATCTCAGACCCTCAGCCTCCAACCTGCCTGGAACTCAGACTCCCAGCCTCGGCCCTGCCAGGATCTCAGACCCTCAGCCTCGGGCCTGCATGGACCTCAGGCTCACAGCCTCAGCCCTGCCTGGATCTCAGACTCTGGCCTCGGCCCTACCTGGATCTCAGACCCCCAGCCTCAGCCCTGCCTGGATCTCAGACCCCCAACCTTAGCCGTGCCTGGACCTCAGGCTCCCAGCGTCGGCCCTGCCTGGATCTCAACCCCCAGGCTCAGCCCAACAAGGATCTCAAACTCCCAAACTCAGCCAGCTGGTATCTCAGACTTCTGGCCTTGGCCTGTACTTCAGACTCTCAGCCTTGGACTGGCCTGGACCTCAGACTCCCAGACTCAGCCCTGCTTGAATCTCAGACCCTCACCCTCAGCCCTGCCTGCATCTCAGACCACCACACTCAGCCCTGCCTGGATCTCAGACTCCCAGCCTCGGCCCTGCCTGGATCTCAGACTCCCAACACCCAGCCCCACCCGGATCTCAGACCCCCAGCCTCAGCCCCTCCTGGACGTCAGACCCCAGGTGGGTGGTGGCTCCGAACTGCAAACCCACGTCAATGCTGAAGATTAGACAAAACTCCCCTTGAGAACAGGAATGGGTTGTGTGCTTTGAAGCTAAAAGAGCCAGTGAGACTCTATCACTGTGACCTCTGGGCGGGTTGCCTGTGAGGTGGTTTCCTGCAGGCTCTGTGATAAAACTCTTCTTTGCATCCGTGGAGGGTTTTCGGGGTGGGAAAGAGGTTTTCCCCAACACACACACGCACACACACACACGAGCTCCAAACTTATTTACTCCAACGGGCAGAGACCCCAGACAGACAAGCTAGACTCACCACCAGCCCAAAGAACCAAGATCTCGATAATCTATGCAGTTGAAGCCCAGGCGATAAACCTTCCTTTATTTCCATTACAAAAGAAAAACACGTTATGTCCTCAAGGGCAGGATGGATCCGGTCAAAGGTCCACAGGCATCCAGACTCAACGCCATGCGTGTGGACGCCCACAGAAACGGACTCTGCTGGAGAACGCGGTCCTGTCGTTGCCAAGTGGGTGTTTTCGCGTGTGAGAGCAGGTGCCGCGTGGCTCGTTCGCATCCGTAAAGCAGGCTTCCTTTCCTACCCGGGAGCGGAGTGGCTTGCTCGCGGGACATGTGTGCTGCGTAACAAAAGGGCTCGCAAAGTGCCCGGGACGGTAAATGTTGTCGGAACAGCACGCGGGCGACGTGCACGGAGGGAGATGACGTCAGGGAGCCCTGGCCAGCGTCCTTCGCGATGGATGGGAAACCATCAGCCGCAGGCACATGTGAGCTGGAAACAAGAAGCACTCGACAGACGGAGTCCCATCCACCGTGCGTGGGGGGAAAGCTGACACACGGAGTGCCCTGGCTGGGCGGTTAGGGTCCTCAGTGAGCCCCCCACCCCCATCACACACGCTGGCATAGTTGGTGTTCCCTTGGTGGTCGTACTGAGTCCCTCAGATGCTACAATGTCAATGTAGGCCCCAATGTTGGGTTTTGAATTTGCACCCCCTCATAACAGCATGTATGAGTTGTCAGTCATCACAAACGTGAAGCCCCCCAGAGAGACCACCTCGCCCCTTTGTGGGGGCTGGCACGCGACCGGGCTGGCGTCCCCGGAGGCCTCTTCCCCCTCCGTTGGAGGGCACAACGGGCCGGTCGTCACGATGGGCATCTCGGCCTCGGCCTTCTGTAGCTGGACAACGAGGGTCTCTTCAGGGACACACTCCTGCTCCGTGGCCTCCGTCTTGGCCACGTGGGACACGTTCTGTGTATCCTTGATCCACTCCTGCGGGAATAATAAAACAGTGCATCTTGAGCGCGAAGAAATGCCTCGGGGCTGGTGCAAGGGTCCTGTGGCCGAGCATCCCAGGGCCCCGGCCAGCCTCCCTGGGGCACACACGCGGAGCCCAGGGGAACACAAAACCCTCTCGTTCGTGTTTGGCATCTTTGAGCTCTGCCCACGGTGCTTTTAGACCCGCCCCTCATCATCAGCCTCAGAGGCTGTTTCTAAACCCTGTGCGGCTCTTTTCAAGTGTTAGGACAAGAAACAGGACTTTCATGGTGGCGCTTCTGGAACTTGATTCTGTTTGTGGGTCTCGCGGGGTCTTGTCGTTGGGGGGGCCTGGCTGGCTCAGTCGGCAGAATGTGCCACACGGATCCCTGTGGGTTCAACCCCTGCATCAGGCTCTGCGCTGACAGCTCGGAGCCCGGAACCTGCTTCGGATTCTGTGTCTCCCTCTCTCTCTGCCCCTCCCCCGTGCACGCTCTGACTCTCTCTCGAAAACCAATGAACGGTGACCTTACAACTGCAGCACAGCCCTGCTCACCCCCGAAGCTCAAGTCCAAATAGCGCAGCTTACTCAACCCGCCCTATTCGCCAACACATCTTGTACTCCTCTTCCCTCGCCTGCCAGCCACAGGCCCGCCCGCCCACCCTTCTCTGCCCTGTCACCTCTGCACAATTGATCACGCTTGGCCAAAACACCGTGGGAGCCCGCGGGTCTCAGCAACTCTTTGGGGCTTACGCTTCTTTTCTGGGACGCCCCAGAGTCATGTGCACACGTAACAAACTTTGTCTGCTGCTCATCTGTCTTTTGTGCGTTTCACTGGCAGGTTCTGGACACAGAAAGTAAGGGGTGGAGGACGAGGTTTCCCCTGCTGTGTTCTTCCTCCCTTGTATCTAAGGGGTTTGGAAATTCAGCTTCCTCCTCGAGGAGGTGGAAGTCCCACAGCCTCCATACAGAAGCTTGTTTGGGAAACAGGGTCTTTGCAGATGGGATGAAGGGAAGGATCTGACAAGAGCCCATCCGGGATCAGGGGGGCCCTAAGCCAATGACAGGTGTCCTTGTAAGAGACACAAGGGGACACACAGACACAGAGGAGAGGCCCCGTGAAGCCGGAGGCAGAGACGGGAGGGACGCGGCCACAAGCCCAGGGGCGCCTGGAGCCCCAGAAGCTGGAAGAGGAGGAGGGACCCTCCCTGGAGACTCTGGAGGCAGCACAGCCCTGCCTGGATCTCAGTGGCCCTGCCCTGCCTGGATCTCAGTGGCCCTGCCCTGCCTGGGTCGCAGTGGCCCTGCCCCTCCTGGATTTCAGCGGCCTTGCCCTGCCTGGATCTCAGTGGCCCGGCCCTGCGTGGATCTCAGTGGCCCTGCCCTGCCTGGATCTCAGTGGCCCTGCCCTGCGTGGATCTCAGTGGCCCGGCCCTGCCTGGATCTCAGCGGCCCTGCCCCTCCTGGATCTCAGTGGCCCTGCCCTGCCTGGATCTCAGCGGCCCTGCCCTGCCTGGATCTCAGTGGCCCTGCCCTGCCTGGATCTCAGCAGCCCTGCCCCGCCTGGATATCAGTGGCCCTGCCCTGCCTGGATGTCAGCAGCCCTGCCCTGCCTGGATCTCAGTGGTCCTGCCCCTCCTGGATCTCAGTGGCCCTGCCCTGCCTGGATCTCAGCGGCCCTGCCCCTCCTGGATCTCAGTGGTCCTGCCCTGCCTGGATCTCAGCAGCCCCACCCTGCCTGGGTCTCAGCCTCTGGTCTGCAGAACTGGGAGACAGGAGGTGATTTGTTTGTGTTGTTTGAAGCCTCTTGCTTGGGGGCCGTGCCGGGAAAGTGCTGCACAAGGCAAGCCACTGGTGTTGGGCTCCCCAGGGTGGGGGCTGCTCCCCTCCCCCCAATTCCCAGCAGCTCCCACTCATAGCCCCACCAACCTCTCTCAAGTGAATGAAGTAACGGCCGTAAACCGTTTTAAAAGCGGAAGTCTATGGTTTGTTTTCAGAGGTAACATATTCACAGCACAACTTCCTGGGGAGATCAGAGGGTCGATTGGGCTGGAAAATCCCGAGAGGGCACAGATCTCCGGGGCCGATTGGAGCAGAGGCCGCCCTCTGAGAGCCTGCCTGCACCTCGTGTGCGTGAGCAAGCAGGGCTTGGAACAGGGCAGGAGCTTGGAGACAAACGGGGGGGGGGGGGGCAGTTACCTGGAAGTTACCCCGGTGCAGTTCAAAGAGCCCAGGGAAGGTGAGCTTGGGATCGGGCACGCTGGGCATGAGGCACTTGTGAAGTCTGAAACACACAAGGAGACCTGGTCAGGCGGGCGGGCGGGCGGCGTGTGACCCCAGGACCACGGTTTCCCTCAAGGCCACGAACGCACTGACTGGTGGAAACAGTCCTAAGAGGGGGGCCTGGTGGCAGTTAAGACCCAGGAGACACTGGGGGAGCCGCCTGCCCTTCCCCACCTGCCTAAAGTCTGAGGCACGCTTTCCCAGGTTGCAACGGAAATTTTCATTTGTAAAAGAGCCCCCCACCCCCACTTTTCACCAGGAAGAGGACCAATTTTATCAGCAACAAATTTCCACACACACGACCTTTCTCGCCATGAATTTGCTCTGTTCATGTTCTAGTCTCCTTCCCACAATTTCCGCCCTAGAGCTCCGGGACGCCTTGGCCTCTGCCTACCCGCTAGTGCACAAGCCCCTTGTTAAAGTCGTGTCTGCGCTCCCCAGACAAACTGCTGCTCCGCGCGTTCATTTCCTCCCAGGGAATCCCGCGTGCACGGAAAATCATACCATCAGTACAGAAACATATGCCTTTTCTCCTGTTAACCTGCCTTTGGTCACTTTAATTCACAGGCCCTCAGACACTGAAATTAAGAGGTTGTAATGTGATATGACCCTAATCTAACATGACTGGTGGCTTTATAAAAAGAGAGACCAATTACAAGGATGGGTGTGCTCACAGACAGAAGGGACACAAGAAGAGGATGGGATTGACATGCTAAGGAGACAGACCATGGGAAAAACCAACTGTGCCCACACCTGGATCTCAGACTCCCAGCCTCGGCCCCACCTGGATCTCAGACCCCCAGCCTCCAGCCCTGCTTGGATCGAGCCTCCCAGGCTCAGACCTGTCTGGACCTCAACCTCCAAGCTTCAGCCCTGCCTGGATCTCAGATTCTAGACCTCCAGCCCTGCCTGGACTGCACACTCCCAACCGCAGCCCCCCCTGGATCTCAGACCCATCCAGCCTCAGCCCTGCTTGGATCTCAGACTCCCAGGCTCAGCCCCTCCTGGATCTCAGACTCCCAACCTCCGCCCTGCCTGGATCTCATACTCCTGGCCTCAACCCTGCCTGGAACTCAGACCCCCAGACTCAGACCTGCCTGGATCTCACACCCCAAGCCTCAGCCCTGCCTGGATCTCAGCCTCCCAGCCTCCAGAACTGAGACGGGATAGATGTCTGTGGTGGGAGCCTCTCCTTGTTTGCTCCTTTGTTACAGGAACCCTAAGATACCAGTACAGTTGACTTTTTACTCCTCACTGCAAGTAGGGGCTCCCCTTGAAAATACTGCCAAGTGTTGTGTTGTGCTCGCTTCAGCAGCACATATACTGAAAATACTGCCAAGTGTTAATGTGCTCCAGGAAGTGAGACCCTAACTTTCCCTCGGGGGTGATTCCAGGTCTGTATTTAAAACACCAAACAGGGGCGCCTGGGTGGCTCCGTCAGTTAAGCGTCTGACTTTGGCTCACGTCACGATCTCACGGTTCATGAGTTCAACCCCTGCATCAGGCTCTGCACTGACAGCTCGGAGCCTGGAGCCTGCTTCGGATTCTGTGTCTCCCTCTCTCTCTGCCCCTCCCCTGCTCATGCTCTGTCTCTCTTTGTGTCTCAGCAATAAATAAATGTTAAAAAAAATATTAATAAGTCAATAAAACCCCAAGCACATCACTGGTAGAGAAGTGTTTGGACATCAGCAACTCAAGCTGGGAAAACAGAAGCGATTGGGTGGAAAGGTCATGTGCCACCCACAAGAATTAGACACAGCGTCTCTGCCCTGTAGCACGTTCCGAGGGGACCCTCCAGAGTTGTGCCACCCACCCCCCGGCACAGACCTGGCCTCAGTGCTCCGGGGCCGTTCTATATCTTCCTCTACGCGTGACCCCCAGCTGTTGCTATGGAAACCTCATCCTAAGAAGCAAGGAAGGCACCCGCCCCCCCCCCAGGGCACCTGCACCTGTAAACGTCACAGTGCAATGTCTGGGCTCAGCTCTTGATTTCGGCTCCGGTCATGATCTCTTGGTCCTGGGATTGAGCCCCGTATCGGGCTCAGCGAGGAGTTCAGAGCCTGCTTTGCATTCTCTCTCTCTCTCTCTCTTTCTCTCTCTCTCTCCTCTCTCTGTCTCTCTCCCACCCGTGCTTGCTCTCCCTCAAATTAAATAAACAAACTTAAAAAAAAAAAAAAGGGTCATCCTTACCTCCGTACTTTCCATAAAGACAGAAGGAGAAGGGACACGGTCAGCAAGGCAATCATACCACAAATTAAAATAAATTTGGGGAAAAGCTTTTTCTCCCGGCATGAATCTGAAGCAAAACAGAACGAGCACTGTGAGTGTTCAACACGATTGGTCAGGCTCCAACCCCCACCCTCTACTTTTCTGCCCTTATAAATGGCAGGGTCAGAAAATCTTGATTTCAGTGGAAAATATTCTGGAAAGGGAGACGGTGTCTCTGGAGAGCCACTGTAGGAGTCAACACACTGCCCTCAAGTACCTGCATTGCCAAGGGGGGGCGGGGGGCATTGAGGATACTGAGGCTTACTTTTGGCTATCATTTGTCTGTCTATCCATCCATCCATCCATCCATCCATCATATCTACGTATCTATGTATCTATGTATCTATGTATCTATCTATCATCTATCTATCTATATATCTATCCATCCATCCATCCATCCATTATATCTATCTATCTATCCATTCATCCCTCCATCCATCATATGTATGTATCTATGTATCTATGTATCTATCCATCCATCCATCCATCCATCCATCCATCATATCTACCTATGTATGTATGTATGTATCTATCTATCTATCTATCTATCTATCATCTATCCATCCATTCTATCTATCTATCTATCTATCTATCTATCTATCCATCCATCTATCCATTCGTCCATCCATCCATCCATCCATCCATCATATCTATGTATCTATGTATCTATGTATCTATCATCTGTCTGTCCATCCATCCATCATATCTATCTATCTATCTATCTATCTATCTATCTATCCATCTATCTATCCATTCATCCATCCATCCATCCATCCATCATATCTATGTATCTATGTATCTATCTATCTACCCATCCACCCATCCATCCTTCCAACCATCATATGTATGTATGTATGTATGTATCTATCTATCTATCTACTTATCTATCAACTGTCTTTTATTTACCTATCAATGTCAATTTATCTATCATCTATTTATGTATATAGCTATAATCTATGCCTAGATCAATGTAACATTCATAAGTAGTACGTGTTATTATTGTTGCTGTTAATACAAATAAAAATGAAATTACCCAATGAGGTAGGGAGCCTAGAGAGAGAAACAAGAAGGGCCCTCACTTTCAAACTGAACTCTGAAGTAGGCAGTGAGGTCATTCGTGTTTTCAGGTGCCCCCATTCCACTCTCCCCAAAAGACAGGCTGCTGGCCCGTGCACTGCTGTGTAGCAAGCCTCACCTCTCAGCTCGCCCCTCTGCTGGTGTGTCACCTTGGACCAGTCACTTGGGTAAGTGTCAGAGCCGTAGCTGGACTCCAGTGTTTTGACTCTGGCCCGGAAGAAATAACATTTCTCAGAATCCAAGCCTTGTATCGTAACATTGCAGGTTTCGCCCTCCTTCGACTGGAGAAAGAAAGCAAAGACAGTGATCACTGCCTTAGCCCAACTCTTTACCCTCGTGTGAGAGACTCACATAAGACGCCTGCTTTTCAGCATTCATATTGTTGTTGCAATTCCTCTGCCTGCCTAGCTAAAGCAACGGCAGAGACAAATGCAGCAACCATCTCTCCCCACTCCTCTCCAAGAAGAAACAACCCTTTGGAACACATACTCCCACAGATGCTTTTAAAGATTACTCAGTGAAAACTTATTCTTTGTAAAAACAAAACTAATTTTTCGTAAGAATCCAAAAGTGACTCATACTTACTTTGGAGACTTTAGAAAACATACACACACACAAACACTCAACCAAAAAACCGTAAAAACCTTTCATTCTATCTCCATGATATAATCACTTAACAGTCATTACACATCGCTTATACCACTAAATGTCACTTTTTATCACTAAATATCACTTCTTGTCACTAAAAAGCCTTTGGTGGCTCTTACATATTTGATCATATAGATGTGCCATAATTTATTTGACTATCTTTCTATTGTGTGTCATATAGGTGGCCTCCAATGCTTTGTATTTATTTCAGACATTTCAATAGACGTCTTTGTGAATAAAACCTCATCCCCATTTTCAATTCTTTCCTTATAATCAGTCTCTAAAAAGGGGCTCAATAGATGAGAATTGGGCAACTTATATACCCTTCAAGTCTGTTAACGCTCAATATCGTTGATCAGGACACATTGTGTGTTACTAGCATGTTCTTCAGATAAACTCCAATACCCACCTATTACTGAGACATGTGTTTCTTTGATGAGTTTCATCAAATTTCATTTCAGTGGTTCCGTTCTACCAGACCAGCAGTAGGTCAGTTTTCCTCTTTTTTGATAGGCTCCCTGCAGCTTCTAGTCCATACAACTGCCTTACGATGATCCTCTCAATACAGTGTATTGTCACTTTTATCCTTACTGTTGCATTTCTCTTCCCAAGTTGCCCTAGCTACGTGCTCCTTCTGTGCCCTCATTGCATGGGATTTAGTAGACACTCAGTAAGTATATCTTAAATGAATGTTGAAGGCAGCCCTTCCCATCCCCCCTAGGGATGGCAGACATCGAGTGTCCTGGGCTGAGATGTTCAGTAATACTCACCCTGCCTTCTCTCCCCCTACTCCCTGGATGGGGCCATGGGATATGGTGCTTCTGGTCGACCTCACTATCCAAGTCTGCAGAGATCAGTGAACACAGGTGTACTTGAAGAAGTATGGAATCATTGACTCCTGAGAGTGGCAGGTAACTCAGAGTCCACGTTGCTTAACCACATGTGCTGTCCTGTAGGAGAGCCCCTCCAATCCAACTTCAGACTTGGGGGCCTTCACTGATGGGCACCTCCCTGCACCTGGTTGCAGGTGATTCCATTTGCTGTCTGCAGATTTCTCCCATTGGCTCCCGTTCCCCTTTTGTGAAGAACTTAATCCCTTGTCTACACGGTAGCCATCTGATTATTGGAAGATAGCTGTGAGCCACTGGGTCATTCATAGTCACGTAATTTTAATTTATTCCATAGACTGTGCTCATATACTCAGAACCAGAAAGGGTTCCCATATGTTTACAAGGCATACAAACAGGGGTGGGTGGCAACCAGGGTGTGACTGGCAGGGTGTGATGGTGATGAATTTTATTTGTGAATCTGGCCACATTTGGCATCCACGTTTTTAGTCATATGTCAGCCTAGGTGTTACTGTGTTTTTAGTCAGCCGACTTTAGATCACTCCAGAAGGTGGGTGAGCCTCACTCAATCAGTTGAAAGCCTTGAGAGGACAGACTGGAGTTTCCCAGAGAAGAGGAAATTCGGTCTCAAGACCATAATGGAAACCTGTCTGGGTTTCCAGCCTGCTGGCCTGAGACTCGCCTGACCCTATAATCCCAGAAGCACTTCCTTAAAATAAATGTCAACACACGTCTCTGAGTCTCTCCACGTCTCTCTCAGTTACCACTTGGGGATTCTCGCTCACACTCGCCCTGAGAAGATGCCACCCCCACTCACCTGCCACTCCGTGTCGAATATGCTCTTGTATTGGATTTCGTAGAGAAGACGCTTATAGGGCAGGTCAGAACAGGTGACCGTCACAGCGTCTTCATGCCAGCGGAAACTCAAATCTTCTGGGGAGCTGGGTTTCACTGAGAAGGAGAGACAACAGAATGACCACCACCTCTAGGAAGACAAAGATTCCACATTGCTAACATTATAGGGGTAAGTTTGCTTAGATTCACGTTTTTCTGCCCGCATGAATCCTTCCGTAAATACCTTATGGGATTGAGGGGTTATCTATCGCAGAGGTTTTAACCAGAGCGTCAAGGACCTGTGTGTGGGTCACGGAAGGAACTCTTCGAAATTGTGTGAAAAGTTCTTAATTATCTGTTATGGGAATCAGAGTGTGCCCCTAAAAAAAGGATGTGTTAAAGTCCTAACGCCCTCCAATATCTCACAATACGACTGTGTTTCAAAATGGAATCATTAGGGGCGCCTGGGTGGCGCAGTCAGTTAAGCGTCCTACTTCAGCCAGGTCACAATCTCACGGTCCGTGAGTTCGAGCCCCACGTCAGGCTCTGGGCTGATGGCTCAGAGCCTGGAGCCTGCTTCCGATTCTGTGTCTCCCTCTTTCTCTGTTCATGCTCTGTCTCTCTCTGTCCCAAAAATAAATAAACGTTGAAAAAAAAAATTTTTCAAAATGGAATCATTAGAGGTGTAATTATTAAAGATAAGACGGGGGTTAGTGGAGTAGGGTGGGTTCTGATCCTATATCATTGGTGTCCTCATACGAGGACACAGACACACAGAGGGAGGAGGGCGTGTGAACACACATAGATGATATACCTCTGGGCCTGTGACCATAGAAGGATAGATGGGGCTGATGTCTCTACAAACGAAGGGACACCAAGGGTCACCAGAAAGCCACCAGAAGCCAAGAGACAAGCATGGAACAGATTCTCCCCCACAACCTCCAGAAGGAGCTAGCCTTGATTTCACACGCCGGGCTCTTTGGAAGTGTGGGAGGGTACATTGCTCTGGTTTTGAGCCACTTGTTTTGTGGTCCTTGGTTACCGTCAGTCCAGCAAACCGAAATGAAGACTGAACATGGGAAACGTCACATGAGACTCCTTCCCAGTCAGCTTGTCCTGTACCAAAGGGACACTGGGGTGGGTTAAACGGCCTCCCCCCACAAGAACGTCCAAGTCCTAATCTCTGGCACCTGAGAATGTGGCTTTATTAGTAAATAAGGTCTTTGACGATTTCACCAAGGTAGGATGAGGTCATCGTGGATGAGGGTGGCCCTGAATCCAATGGCCGGTGTAGTTGTATTAAGCTGCCCAGTTTCTGGTAATTTGTTATGGCCGCCCTTGGAAGCTGCTACAGAGCCCATGACTGATTTTATGCGTAAGGAGTCCATAGCCCTCGTCACGGGCTGAGATAGACGGTGACACTCCATCCATCAAAAAACAGGAAAAAAAGAAAAAAAAAACCACCGCTACCTTACAGAAATCTAGAGTAAAGAATAAACATTTTGGAAAGAGGGTTTCATCCTATTTGTACTGTTTTGTAACCCGAGATCGACGGCCAACCCTGGAGGCAGCTGATTAAAACCCATGGGGTGCTATCGAGAGTGAGAGGGCGTTTCTCTCTGTCTCTGCTGGGGGCCAGGGGGCATGCCACATCTTGGGGTTGGTGTCCCACCTCACAGCCTCCACGGGGTACCCCAGGGTCCCCTGCTCAGTGTGGCCGCATCCCTGCCCGGTGTGTGTGACAAGAGAGACTTTGTAGATGGCCAGTCTCTTCTCCATTGGAGGAGGAAAGCAGCACGTGGCACTGACTTCTTTTTGGGTACTTACGGTACGCGCTTATCCACTCGCACTTTCGGAAAAGGATATCCGTTCCATTCCCAAGGGAAAAGCACAGAATTTCGTCCTTTCTTGCCTCCAGGAGGCAGCCGGCAGTGTGGCTTTCGTGAACGATGTAGTTGCAGCATGGGCGACTGGCCTCATCGCTACTCAACCTGCAATTACAAAACAGAACGCGTCAGCCATAGACAGCCTGTGAAAATAGCACCTTGGCACGTCGACGGCAAGTGGTGTTTTTTCTTTACAAGGACGAGGACTCTTTCCTACAAGCACAGCAAGAACGATCGGAACAGAAAAGCGTCCCTTCTCTCGAAAGGTGAGGTCCCTTGAATGTCTCCTGGACTGGGCTGCATGCGGGCTTTGCAAAAACATGTCCGTGGACTAATCCCTGGAATCTGTGAATGGCATCGGATTGGGAAATACAGTCAGTGTCGACGTGATGAAAAGGTCTGGACGTAAGATCATCAGGCATGAGAGTGTCTCCTAGAGTCAATGGAGGAATCCGTGTAAGAAACACAAGGGAACGGACACAGACAGGGAGCAGAAGCCACATGAAGACATAGGCAGACATGGGAGGGACATTAACCAAGAGACACCTGAGGACTCAGAAGCTGGAAGAGGCAGGAAGGACGCTCCCCCGGAGCCTCTGGAAGGACTATGACCATGACCCTCTTGGATCTCAGTGGTCCTGCCCCCCCCCCACCCCATTCTCAGCAGCCCTGTCACTCCTGGACCTCAGCAGCCCTGCCCACACTGGATCTCAGACTTCTGGTCTCCAGATCTGGGAAAGCATGAATTTCTGCTGTTCTAAGCTGCACAATTTCCAATACTTTGTCACAACTGCCCCCAGAAAACTAATAAAAGTACAGTTTAACTTGCATGGTAACCATGCCCCTGACTTGAGGAGGCACTTGGGGAGGGACGTAGCAAGACTGAAGATGTGTCTCAGGTATCCTGCAATGTTAGGCCCAGGCAGTGGCCAGATCAACGACGCCCTTGATAACAAACTGATACTCAAGTGACTTAGCTGTGTGAGTGCCTAGGAATCCCAGCGCCTTTTTCTTCTTGAGTCTCATTTATCACCCCAATTCACCTTAAAACACAGCTCCTGCCTACACTTTCCCATTGATCTCTTATTGTTCCAAACTGCGAAGAATCAATCACACACCAAACACCTCCCCTTCACAGAACTGAGACTCAACTAATTGGAGAATCCTTTGCTTCCTCATCTATCCTCCTGTGTTGGAGCGAGTGACACACATAAGCCCGTGATAGGGACACACATTTTCAGAAGGTGGCTGTCGCTAATCTCGTGTGAAAAATCCCACAAGGTTCACCTTTGCCATGGCTGCAACTCAAGGAAAGTTGTGTCTGTGTTGGTCAGAATCTAGGTGGTTTTGAGCGTGACTCAGTCATCACTCGGTTCCACGTCTTGGGGATCTTTGGTTGCAGTCACGGTGAGGGCTCGAGGCTAGACCGGCCACAGACATTCACACGTGCACGTTCTGACTCTTCCCACATTCGCTATGTCTGCCTCCCAACTGTTGGCGTCTCAGAGGGAGACATATTTGAGCTCAGAGCACGGTTTCCCTGTCCCGAGAGCACTTACTTGTAGACGAAAGTCAGATTTGTCCCCGAGTATCGTCTCGGGCTCCATGTGACCCGCACAGTCTCAAAGTTAAAGTTGATAATCCGAACCTGCAGGACTGGTTCTGGGTGAAAAGAGACAAATAGGGTGTCTTTTGAGGCAATGCTGAAAACGGTTGGAGGTTTGTAAAAGGACATCAGCACATCTGTCGTAAGGATAGTTGAGTGCTTTAAAGGGACAGATAGAATCACGATTGTCTGAAACAAGCCAAGCATTAATTATATCAGTAAGAGTGGCAGGATAGATAAAGGTTGCTCAGGATAGAAGCAAACGTCAGCAGCAAGGCTACAGCTACCCAGGGACGCCTGGGTGGCTCAGTCGGTTGAGCCTCCAACTTTGGTTCAGGTCATGATCTCACAGTTCATGGGTTCGAGCCCTTCATCAGGCTCTGTGCTGACAGCTCAGAGCCTGGAGCCTGCTTCAGATTCTGTGTCTCCCTCTCTCTCTCTTCCTCTCCGTCTCCCTCTCCCTCTCTCTCTCCCCTCTCTCTCTCTCTCTCAAAAATAAACATTAAAAAAAATATTATAGCTACCTTTCTTGTGATGTTCACAAGAGATAATGGCCATTATTAGAGTGAACAGCACCTATGGAGTGTCAACCATGTGTCTGATGACATCATCTTTTGTAGTCACACGAAGGGCATTAGACACCAGCAAACTCACTGTCTCTCTTGGAACAGCACACATGACAAGTTGAGAAAAAGTTTACAGACAAGTGAGTCCTTTGGTCTTGGCTTTTAAAGTTACTTAAGCTTGTGCAGTTTTGATGCTCACAGATGTCTGGGTTAGTCATTGTGAAAGTGGTTAGTGGGTGTATTCTAGCATCGGGAAAATATGCACTGATCCTGCGTGTTACAACGGGCAACTTTCCAAATGTCAGAGAAGGGAGTAACAATTTGGGGAATAAGGAAGACTAGCATGAACTTAGTGGTGTTGGGTTGGGTTAAAGTGGATAGAGAATAGATAGATAGATAGATAGACAGACAGACATGATGGATAGATAGATAGATAGATAGATAGATATGATGGATGGATGGTTAGATAGATAGATAGGCAGATAGATAGATAGATAAATGGATAGGGGATGGATATGTAGGTAGATAGATAACTGACGGTTGGATGGATGGATGGAAAGATGATTGATGGGTGGATAGATACATAGATAGATATAAAGATGGATGGATAGATGGATGGATGGATGGATGGATCAAAGGACACATTTCTAGCACCCAGCAGGTTGTGACTGAGAGGAAGGTGAACAGAAACATGTCCACAAATGCTGAGAAAGAGAGTCTGGAAGTCCCCAGGTCAGGGACTCCCACTCCACATTCAGTTCTGGGTTCAGCCCCCATCCCCACCCCTCAAGCAGGAGGCAAATACATGTCCTGGTAGTATCGCTGTGTGCTCAGCTCTGACATCTCTGGGCTGGATAGTTTGGCCTGATGAACGCTCATGGGGTCACATCCCACCTCATGGTCCAGAATTAACCATTTTCTCTCACGGTGGCCCCATAGCAATCCAAATCCAATCTTGTGTTTCTCTAATGTGTCCCTCAGGAGCTCCTACCAATATTCTCACACAATGGCCCAATGACTGTCTACACTGTGGAAATGAACAAAGACCACCCGAATGAGAACAAGCAGAAGAGGTTTGTTGAAAGCTTGCTGTACCATGTGATTGGCTGGAGGAGTGTATGTGGCTTTCTCTGATTGGTTCTGAGTTGGAAGCGTGGATGCAATTTAGGGAAGTCGTCAGATATTGACTCGAGGGGCTGGTTTCCTGGACAGGTTGTCCAGGTTGTGTATCAGAGCTCTGTTTTCGTAGATCATTTGGCCATTGGCCATCTGCGTAGTCTGTCTTTCAATGTCCTGCATGTTGGCAATCTGGCTTCCATTAATCAACACAGCTATTCTACTTATTCTAGTTTTCTTTTTCCAATCTGGTTGATGACATCACATCACCCACTGTGCCCAGCCCTGTGCTCAACACGTGGAAAAAGCTTCAGGAAAGACATGCTGAACTGATAAGCAAACGCGTGTAAACACATTGGACTCTCTGTGAAAACTCCCGTCATGGGACTCTGGGTCTATCACAGCCTCTGAAAATCAAAGGCAGAATGAGGGGTATGAATTTTCCTTGAGTTTTTAAGGAACCCTTTCTAATGCTCAGAGTGTGCAGAATACTTCTGTTCTGTGCTGGCCATTGTTCCTGATGTAACTGATCACACTATAGGTGATCTTGACCTTCATGCATCGGTCCCAGAAATAGAGAGAGAGGGGTCGAGAAGGACGTTCTAGCTTCTGGAAACCCCTGATCTTCCAAAGGGGAACGAATTTCCATTTCTTATGGTGAACACCTTCAGGTTCTGAAAGGGAGGGAACTTGACCGCTCAGTCCTCAGCAAACATTACGTTAGATTTTTTGACCTCCGTCCATGGGAAATGTCTGATTGATAAAGCCAGACAGCTCCATCCACCAGCAGGAAAGCAGAAGTGATCTTGTGGTTTCATCTGATGAGTTGGCTGCAGGGACAGGAGGCAGCTTCCTCGATTCGAGGAGGAGAAACAGGGACGTCAGTTGGGCATCTGACTTTGGCTCAGGTCATGATCTCACAGTTCACAGGTTTGAGCCCCACGTCAGACTCTGTGCTGACAGCCCGGAGCCTGCAACCTGCTTCCCCCTCTCTCTCTGAGCCTCTCCTCCCCATCTCTCTCAAAAATAAATAAATATTAAAAAAATTTAAAAAGTAAAAAAATAATAATAATAAAGGAGAAAGAAAAGGTAGTCCCTGTGTCCCTGTTGCTTCCTTCCAAGGATGGACTGAGGCATTCCTGTCAAGCGTACGTGAGGGACATGTCTGGGGTCCTCAACACGGGGGTGTGGGCAAGACATCTCTGAGAAGGAGACAGAATCCATGGGAGACTCCCCGCTGACTGTACAAAATGTTCTCGTGCAGCACAGTGCTGCTGTTGAGGCAGTGGGACCTGAGATTAGCAAACCATTTGTAAGGGCTCGGGTGCGGTTTGCAAAGTACAAAGGAAACCTTTGCTTGTGCATGTGGTCCTCACCCCTGCCCTGTGCCTTGTAAGGGCAAATCTAAATTTAAAAATAAAAGACCTCATTGTTCCTGTTAAAAATAAACGGGGCGTCTGGCTGGTTCAGGCAGTGGAGCGTGAGATTCTCGATCTTGGGGTTGTGATTCACGTTGGCTCTTGAGAGTACTTTAAAGGCATCTTCCAATTATTAAAACATAATTTAAAATAAAATAAAATAAACTGTCTTTTCTCCATAAAATAAAATAAAATAAAATAAAATAAAATAAAATAAAATAAAAAACTATCTTTTCTCCATTGGATGAAGCCAGTTAGCTCAACACAGATGGTCACATCCATGAATTTAGGGAGAACTTTGTATGACAAACAGTACCGATGAGGCTCCTACTGGAGAACTAGTGATCGCTTGTCCCCGGAATACGTGTGTAATGGGTTCTGCCCACCAGCTCTATAAAAGGGTTTCCATCTTCGCAAATCTCTTTAACGGATTGCATGGGAGTCAGACGGCGTTGAGGCTGAATGTTTATTTTAACATATGATGGTTCTTCTCCTTTGTGGAGGAGGCTTCTGGACGGGCAGCCATTTTGCCTCTGGTTAAATTTTCCAGACAGGGTGAGGAGAACCCACACGTCTGTAGGAATTACCCACCCTCCTGGGCCACGGTCAGTCTGTTATTTCCACGGAACGATGCCACCTGAGTCTTGTGGTCTGAGGGGTGCCATCTTTGAACATCAGTGGCTCAGCAACAAGGAACTTTTTGGAGAAGGTGCTTTACCCCACAGCTGTTGGTCACAAAACGTGTGAATTTTACTAGATGTGATGAATTTATTGGGTTCTGTCAAGAGGCAAAGATATAAAACTGTAGAACCTGTAAGACAGACAGCCCTAGTGACACAAGCTGTCTGTCCAGAGGGTGGGGGTGAGGAAGAGAGAGACAAAGGTCTTTGGGGCACTGATTTCCAGACTTCATCAATAGTTCCTGAGAATCCACACTTCCGTGGAGACCCCTCATGCACAAGGTGGTGGGGCCAGGAGATGGGGCGGGGGCGCAAGGCCATGTTTCATGGGGACTGAGTTTTAGTTTGGGAAGCTGAGAACATTCTAGAAATGGATGGTAGGGATGATTGCACAAAAATGCAAATGTACTTAATACAGTGCTTAACATGGAAATTTTTACATATAGTCTACCATAATTGTTTAATTTTTTTAATGTTTATTCCTCAGAGAGTGAGAGCGAGCGAGAGAGAGAGAGAGAGAGAGAGAGACCGTGAGTGGGGGAGGGGCAGGGTCAGAGGGAGACACAGAATCGGAAGCAGGCTCCAGGCTCCAAGCTGTCAGCACAGAGCCCGACACGGGGCTCGAACTCACACACCATGAGATCATGACCTGAGCTGAAGTCGGACACTCAACCCATGAGCCCCCCGGGAGCCTCGGTTTACCATAACTGTTTAAAACAGAATAAGCAACTTAATTTTGTAAAAATTGTATCTGACCACATAATTCTATGATACCTCATGACCTGGTCTTGGGAGCAACCTAAGAAAGGGTTGAAAAGGGGGCGCCTGGGTGGCTCAGTAGGTGAAGCGTCCAACTCTTGATTTGCAGGGCAGGTCATCGGTTGACCTGATGGTTCATGACACGGAGCCCCCCTCCCCAGGTCAGGCTCTGTGCTGACGGCCTGGGGCCTGCTGGGGATTCTCTCTCTTCCTCTCTGTCTCCTCCTTCCCATACTCTCTCTCTCTCTCTCTCAAAATAAATAAACATTTTTAAAAGCCTATTCTATCAAAAAGAAAAAAAAAAGACAGAAATGGTTGCAATGAATTCTTCTGATTCTGATCATGTTTTCTATACAGACAGAAAGGTGATTAATGGATCACGAGAATTTGCTGCAAAGAGGGACTCTGCCCCCAAAGAGCCCTGGGTATTTCTGGGGTGAGTACACAAGGTCCCATCAGAGCAGTGGGTCATGGGGCCAGTGGGCGGTGGGGGGGGGGGGGGGACCACGGCGTCACAAGGTAGGCAATGTCACTTAGAATGCTTGCTCACTTCCCATTCCCGGGGGCCCTCGGGTTTCCAGTAACGAGACCACTGCGAACCCAACACCCACGTGTCGGTCAAATAGGAAAGTGTCTGAATCTACTCCTGAAACCAATACGACATTATTCGTTGACTACCTTGAGTTTAAGTGACAAAAAGAACCAAGGTTTTTTTTTTAAGCTGGGGGGTGCCCGGGGGGGGTTCAGTGGACTAAGTGTCTTTGGCTCAGATCATGACTTCAGGGTTCATGGGTTTGAGCCCCACGTCCAGCTCCCTGCTGTCAGTGGGCATCTGCCTCTCTGTCCCTCTCTCTCTCTCTGCCCCGTGGCTTTCTGAGTCCCCATAGATTCACGACGGGACACCCTGGGTTCCCGGTACTTAGTTCCGAAGGCTTTCCCAGCTGCAGTGACTCGGGGGGAAGGCAGGTCCCTTGTAAGAAGGGCGAGCAAACCACAGATGCCTTTCAGAAAGAAAACCAGCGTCAGTGTTTTCTGAGAAGTTACTAGAAAGGCTTTCAGTGCGTTCAGCTTGACCCTGAGCCATCAGTGGGTCTGTCTGTCCACCTCTGTCCAGTAAAGACGCTTAGAGGCACCTGCTGATGGATGTGCTTCAAGCGGGTCAGAATCCACAACTGGTCTAAACCCAGGGTGTCTGGGGGGCTCCGTCGGTTAAGCATCCGACTCTTGATTTGGGCTCGGGTCCTGATCTCACGGTTGGTGGGTTCGAGCCCCGCATCGGGGTCTGTGCTGATGGCTCAGAGCCTGGAACCCGCTTGGGATTCTGCGTCTCCCTCTCTCTCTGCCCCTCCCCCACTTGCATTCCGTCTCTGACTGCACACAGTCTGGGAATCACCAGCGCCAGCCCGGGGACCCCCCCATCCAGGCTCCCTCGGACCCCTTCCTGGGCCGGCTGGAAACCCCGTGTGTCATCAGCAGACCATAGCAAACAGGTGCCCACGGACCCTTGCAAACCAGGCGCGTAAGCAGGCAGTGTGACAGTTCAGAACCGAAAAGTCCCTGATGTGCCCTCGGGGGGCTCCCATCTCCACCACCCGCCAGGCTAGAAAATCAAGTCCAACCTGTTTGGGAAGGAAGGACCCCTGCCCCCAGGCTCTCCGCCCTCTCTCCCTGGCCCCTTCTATCAAAGCTTGTAACATATGAGCATGGACAGGGAAAGAAGGTTCTGGAAACTAGCAGGCACGGGTTCAGACAACACACACCTGTGACGGCCTGACACGGTGGGGACACCCTCATGTCCGTCCGAGGATCTGTGGTGACCTCGTTACCAGCAGATACACGTTAATTGAAAGCAAACCCTTGGATCTCTTGCAAGGAAGGCAGCAAGAACCGTGAAACCACCAGAATCTCGGTGGGGCACCCAGGGGCTCATTTATTTATTTATTTTTCCATTCACGCCTGATCCATTCAAACACCGTCAATAATGAGCCCTCTGTGGGGTGCCCGGCGGGCTCAGCTGGTTATGCATCAGCTCTGGATTTCAGCTCAGGTCATGATCTCGGGGTTTGCGAGTTTGAGCCCTGACTCGGGCTCTGTGCTGACAGTGCGGAGCCTGCTTGGGATTCTCTCTCTCTGACTGTGCCCCTCCCCTGCTCATTTTCTCTCTCTCTCTCTATCCCTCTTTCTGCCCCTCCCCTGCTCTCTTGCTCTCTCTCTCTCAAAATAAATAAATAAACATGAAAAAACAACAGTGTCCCTTCACATCAGAGAAACTCAGGTTTTCAAAGACTCAGAGAACTGTCCAAGCTCCTTGTTACTTTTACAAACAAAAAACAAACAAAAAGACACCGTAGTTGCAAAAGAGAAAAAAAAAAGATAAGAAAGAAAGAGAAAGAGAGAGAAGGAAGGAAGGAAGGAAGAGAAAGAAAGAAAGAAAGAAGAAGAAAAGAAAGAAGGAAGGAGGCAGGGAAAGGTACGTTCAACTCAAGGACACTCTGTGTGCACATGTCACCGCATCTGCACGGCGGCTCACCCTGTCCCGGGTCCCCCGAAGCCGTCGCACGTCCCAGCAGAAACAGGGCGGCCGCTGCACAGGGCAGGAAGACTGTCCTCATGCTGGGACAGAGAGGAGGCAGTGAGCAGGATCTGTGCCCTGATGCCTAAGGCACAGAGGTCACCCTGTTTTTAAAGAGTGGAACAGAAACAAGGAAATGACAACGGGAAGCAGGGTGGATCTTAAAAAGATGACTCTTGAGAAAAAAAAAAAACAAAACCAACATCACGACCAAAAAGAGACATCAGTCTTGCATCCACGCTGACGAGCTGGGCTCCAAGCCTTCCCGGCTGGTCAGGACCATCCTGAGCAGATTGGGCTCCTGCAGCCACTTTGTGCTCAGGGGTGCTGGACAGCAGGCTTCAAGGTCACCCAGAGGCACAAACATTTGGTGCCCCCTCCCCGTCTGTCTCCAGCCACGTGGGCAAGAGCCTGGCATCCCAACGGGCACACTCTGGGGACTTTCAGAATTCGAATGACGAATCTTTTTTTTTTTTTTTTTTGGTCTCAGGGTTATGAGTTCAAGCCCCCCACTGGGGATCGAGATGACCTTCAAAAATGTTTTTCTTCAATTCTACTACTAATAACAGTGATTTCTGTATTTGCAAAAACAGCCCCAGTTACCAAGCATTTTCACAGACACTCACAGAATTCGTGACCAGAACGACATAGGCAAAAACAAAACTAAACAAAATAAAGCAGGAATAAGTTTATTCTAGAGTTAAAAACTGTGTGTTTAGGGGCGCCCGGGTGGCTCAGTCGGTTGAGCATCTGACTCTCAGTTTCAGCTCAGGTCATGATTTCACAGTTTGTGGGTTTGAGCCTTGCATCAGGCTCTGTACTGACAGCCTGGAAACTGCTTGGGATTCTCTCTCTCTCTCTCTCTCTCTCTCTCTCTCTGCCCCTCCCCTTCTCTCTCTCTCTCTCTCTCTCTCTCTCAAAAATAAATAAACTTTTGAAAAAACCTGTGTTTCTGAGAAGCTAACAGTGAGCTGTCTTCCAATCACGTGTTAAGCGCAGGGTGACTCAAATCCTCCTGGCCCGAGACCAGGGATCTGTCTACCAAGAACATTCTGCACATCCTAAGTCCAACACTGGTCACCCTGGGCTAACATCAAGATGTTGGTAGGCTGGCATTCCCACTGGAATTTCTAGGGGAGAGGCTGATTTCTTGCCCTCCCACCTGCTAGAAGCTCCCTGGATTCCTTGACTCTTAGTCACTCCTACCTCCCTCCAACCTCTGCTGCCATGGGCACATCTCCTTCTCTGACTCTCACCTTTCTGCCTCCCTCGTATAAATAAGGACCCTGTGCCCAAGTGGATAATCCAGATTAATTGTCCCCATCTGCATATCTGCAAAATCACATCTGCAAAAGCACTTTTGTCATGTAAGGTAACATATTCATAGATTCCAGGGATTAGGAGGTAGGTATCATAGCGTCATAGCTGATAGATAGATAGATAGATAGATAGATAGATAGATAGATATGATGTATGGGCAGGTGGATGGATAGATGGATGGATGGATGGATGGATGGATGGATGGAAAGATGGATGGATGGATGGATGATAGATAGATAGATAGATAGATAGATATGATGTATGGGCAGGTGGATGGATGGATGGATGGATGGATGATAGATAGATACATAGATACATAGATATGATGTATGGGCAGGTGGATGGATGGATGGATGGATGGATGGATGGAAAGATGGATGGATGGATGATAGATAGATAGAATGGATGGATTGGATGGATGCATGGATGGGTGGATGGATAGACATAAATAGATGGACAATCTCATGCTAAGGACAGGCTTCTCCACCTTGTCACTGAGGACTTGTGGGGCTGGACCACTCTATGTTGTGGGGCGTCCTTTGTACTGTAGGGTGTTGAGTAGTGCCCCTGATCTCTACCCACCAGGTGCTAACAGCAGCCTCACCAAGTCATGACACCCAAACGTCTCCAGACATCACCAAATGTCCCCATGGGGGGGCTGTCATCCCCTTAACTCTCCTCCACCCCACCATCCTCCCTGCTGTCCTAGAGAACCTGGAGTTTCTAGCTCTTTTCCGGGGGGGGGGGGGAGGGGGCTTGTCCTGAGGAAACTTCACCTCAGGATGTTTACATACAAAAGGGAGAAATGCCGGTGGACAACCCAGAAAGAAATGGCAGGAGAGGCCAACGTGAGAAGATGGTCAAGTGTTGCTCTGGCTGTCCTGTGACTTAGGAATGATGATTTGGTGAGATTCGAATTTTATGGAAAGAGACACATGTGTAGTTTCCCCCCAAAATGGACTATCACAGCTAATCAGGTCAACCACATGAAAAAGAGTGTTTGTCCCTTGGGAGGGCCGAAGAAGCCCGAGGAGAAATTTGTAATACACAATGTTCTCCACCACCTCCTTGTAAGCCACTAGAGAGGGTCCCACATGTTTTACTGGTAGACACACTAAAACTCATGGCTCCAAAAAGGCTGACCGGTGGGAAAAGCATTTCAGTAGACCCAGGCCATCTTTCTGATATTCTCTGGCCCTCCCCCCTTTCACGGGGGAAGAAAATAATTGGGGGAAATCAGGAGAAAACGAGCAGCCAACGCTCCCGTCCCTTTTGGACGTAGCTCTGAAGGCTATCATCATCTCTCATGGAGATGAGACATAAGCACGCCCCCTACCTCCTTTCTTCATCATCTCCACTCAAAACCACAAACCGATATTGTGTTGTTCGTATTTCACAATGCCAGACATGTGCGATGAATCACCAACCAAGAAAAAAAAAGGACGGGGTTGTAGAACATGAGTTCGAATGTCACTAAAAATGTCAGTGCTTCTCTAGGAAGAATGCTTTCCTTGTGTCTTTCATACGTTAGTTTCTACACGTCTGGCATGTAGGGGTTACTTGGTTATCTATTTTGGTTATCTGTATGGAACAAATCACCCCACAATGTCGTAGCACAAAGGAACCCCAAGTTGCTGTTACGTCTCCTGATTCTGCGAGTGGACAGGACTCAGCGGCTCTACGTGGCCTTGGCTTGTGCCGTAGGCAATTGCAAGACTTCAAAGGATAGAATGTTCTAGATGGCCCCTTCATACTCCTGGCAGTTGAGCTGACTGTCATCCAAGAGTTTTGGTAGGACCTTCGCCAACTGGAAGACTCGACAGGATAGAAGGCTCCAGTTGGCACACCCTCACTTCCCCCACCTTCAATTGCCCAAGGCCAAGTGAGGGGCCACCCCAGACTCAAGAGGAGAGAAACAGGGGTCCGCCTCTCCTCGGGGGTTGCTGTAAAGAATTCACACTCATTTTGATGGCTCTCTAGTAGCGATCTCTTTTGAATGAGATTTGTGTTATTTCCAGAAGAGACACTTAATTCTTACATCGACTCAAGGTAAGATGTGTTCATCCCAATGACAGTTGCCTCTAGAAATGGCTAAGCCTCCACCAGCCTTTCATGTCAAGCTCCTTCTGTAATTAATTGTGTCAGAATGTGCATGGAGAGATGATCTCTTATCTTGAGTCTCGCCGGCTTTATTTCTGAATCTGCCCAACACGCTAGATGTAATCGTGAAAAAAGGCGTCGGTGCAGCTGAAAGTCGTGAGCGACGCGGTTTGCTATCAGATTCATCTCTGAGAGAAAATGGGTCCCAGTTTACTCTGCTGTAGGGACCATTATATAACAGAAGCATTTCCCCACCCCAGCGGAGAAGACTGCACTAGAAGGGAGGGATACAGGACAGTGGGGCTTGTATGCTACAGGACCACGTGAAAAGCTGTTATTTCATTTGTTTCGGTAGAGATGGGAAGATGGGAAGATACACAGGGTCCGATCCAGAACCTTCTAGAGTGGAGGGGGGGTTGGCTTCAGAGGGTGCACGAATGGACACAGGGCTGCACATGTCCGGACAGGAGAGAAGAGAGCCTGGTCTGCATGCACTTATGTTACGTTTGTGTCTGTTCCCGTCACTTCTCTGAGCCGACAGATACAAGCAGCATGGAGCACAGATCAGTGGACATCACAGGCCAAAGAAAACCAGACTCCTCAACTTCATGGTTTTTTCTGGGCCACATAATTGCAACGTCTAGCACGCAGGGCTGAGTCAGCTGAATAACAGTCCCTAAGGAAACAACTGAGTCCTAGCAGCGACACATGAACAGGAGTCCCTGTTCATCGCTATCCCAGTATCCTGCCTTCCCTTGCTCTGCCTCCCCCTCCCCCAACCCAGCCTTGCTTCTCACAGAAGATACCAGGAAGCAGTCACTGCTGACCAACGTCCCGGGCAAATGCAGGAGAAGTAAACCAGTTCTCCAGACTTTTCCTCAACAAAGGAAGTGCGACTGGAATAAGCAAAACTTTTTCATTCGTGATGTGATAAAGTCTCATAAACAAAATTACGTGAAACACTAGCTAAGTGGAGGCCTAAATAAATACATACATAAACAATGGGTGTCGATTGTTGATATGATAGGGCTCTGTTGGTCTGGGTATACAGCTCCCCGGGAGCGTGGGGTCCACCCTGTGTCCAACACACAGAAAGAGTATAATTCTGAAAGCTGATGGAGTGAATAAATGCATGCATGAATGAATATATAGATGGATGGATGGATGTGTGGATCATGCATTGATGGAAGGATTAATGGATAGATGGATGGATGGACGGATGGATGGATGGACGGATGGATGGATGGACAGACACAAGGACAGATGGATGGATGGATGGATGGATGGATGGATGGATGGACAGACACAAGGACAGATGGATGGATGGATGGATGGATGGATGGATGGACGGATGGACAGACACAAGGACGGATAGCTGGATGGATGGATAGATGCATGGGTGGATGGATGGGTGGCTGGCTGGCTGGCTGGATGGATGGAAGGGAGGATGGATAGATAGATAGATAGATAGATGATAGATAGGTGAATGAATGAATGAATGAATGAATGAATGAATTGATGGGTGCATGGTTGGGTGGGTGGGTGAAAACATGAAAGAATCATCCGCTCTTGGTTTGAAAGGTCCGTTATAGATGTTAAAATGGGTTGACTTTGTCCCTCAAAAAAGATGTTGAAGTCCTACCTACAAGAACTTATTGCAAGTTATCCCTTAATTGGAAATAAGGTCTTTTCAGATGATTGCATTAGGTGAGAGACTCTGAGTGGGCTCTAATCCAATATGACTTGTGTCCTCATAAAAAGGAGAACTTGGATATGCAGACAGACATGTACAGACGGAAGACCATATGAAGACAGAGGGAGAAGATGGTCGTCTGCAAGCTGAGGAACACCTGGGGGGGGGGGGGTCCCAGAACTAAGAGGGAAAGGGATTTGTCCTCACGACCCTCAGAAAGAACCCACTCTGCCAACACTTTGACGTCGGACTTCTGGCCTCCTCCAGAATGGTGAGGCGATAAATTTCTGTCCTTGTGAAGCTACCCGTGCACGTCCTTTGTTAACGCATCCCTGAGAAACTCACAAAGGCGTCATCCTAACCTTCAATGGGTCAACAAGCTTGTTGTGGACAGACTGGCTCCTTCCACTTCTGAATGGCTGCAATGAGCAGAAAATCCACCTGTCCCCCCCCACCCCCTTTTCAGACATGGAGATACAATGCTGGTTTCCAGGTTAAATGAGGCGCATTCCTTCATGAATTCTCAGATCCCCCAGCAGCCTGGTCTCCCTCTTAACAATGTGCCCTGATTCAAGATGGCGGCCCTTCCTCTGCAGACTTCATTCACATGGCTGAACAGTCATATAAGAAAGGGGGTCATCAGGTCCATGCCTGGTCTCCAGAGGCCTTGAGGGTACCCAATTGGTCGGGGCTCTTCTCAGGGTACCAAATACTCCTGTGTGGATGGAACCATGCCAACAGCAGATCAAAACCATTGTCTAACATCCCAGGCATCAGCAGTCCCGCACTCTGTCTTTGTAGGACTCTTTGTGTATTCCCAAAGGAATGGGTTGCTTATTGTGGGATACAGGATGGATGAGATGGTCTGAGGAGACATTGACCCAGGTTGGGTTCTTGGAAAGAGATCCCTAATTTCTCAAGCACGGCATTCTTTGAAAAATGATAACTCTGTCATAGAAAGAAAAGAAACACTCACGCCAGGTACCCCATGGATGGATCTTAAAAGCATGGGGCTCAGTAAGAGAAACCAGTCACAAAAGGCCACATGTGCGTGATGTCCAAAACAGGAAAATCACAGAGATAGAAAGTGGATGAGTTGGTGGGGGGGTGGGGGGAGTTGGTAACCAGAGGTTACCAACGGGGATGGGAAGTGACAGCTGATGCGGACAGGGTTGCCTCTTGGGAAGATCAAAATGTTTGGGGGCAGGTGATGGCTGGACATCATGAATGCAGTCATGTCCATTGGGTCATGCACCTTACAATGGCATGTTCTTGGTGTGCCTGGATGGCTCAGTCAGTACAGAACGCAACTCTTGATCTCAGGGTCATGAGTTCAAGTCCCACATTGGGTGTGGAGCCTACTTAGAATAAATATGAGGGGCACCCGGGTGGTTCAGTCGGTTAAGCGTCCGACTTCAGCTCAGGTCATGATCTCATGGTGCGTGAGTCGAGCCCCATGGCGGGCTCTGTGCTGACAGCTCAAAGCCTGGAGCCTGCTTCGGATTCTGTCTCTCTCTCTCTCTCTGCCCTTCCCCTGTTTGTGCTGTGTCTCTCAAAAATAAATAAAAACATCTAAAAATGTTTTTAAATAAATATTTAAAAAATTAAATACACAAACAAAATGAAAGGGCACATTTGTTGTGATGAGAGATTCACGTCCATCATTAAAAAAAAAAAGACAACATTGTAGTCAAGCATCCCATGCCTACAGAAAAGTGCCCATATCCAAAGGGAACTTCTGGATGGACTTTTGCAGAGGGAATATAGTCGGTCAAGAACCCAGGTCAAGAACCACACTCTAGCCAGTTCCCCCAGTGCTCAGCCCCCTCCGGTATTTTATCCCAACACCCAACTGGCCGGCCGGTGACCCCATGATCTTTTTCAAAAGCTGAGACCCAGACAAAGACCCAGCTGCCCATAAGCATGGTTCAGAATCATACTAAGGAAATACTTGCCTCGATGTTGCTCCGTGGCCTCTGCTCCCATGCTCTCGTGCTCTTCAGATAGAATCCTCTCCTGATGTTGCAAGTCCCAAGACAGACTATTACGGGTAACTGCTAGACCCCACGGCCACCACTCCAGAAGGTGCGTGAACACAAGAGGAAGGGGGGGGAGGGAACCTGCTCAATGTCTTTTCATGAGATTATTTCTAGAGCGGTTTTACGTTTATGGCAAAAGTGAGTGGAAAGTACCAGGAGTTTCCGTATGCTCACACAGATAGTTTCCCTGTTGTCACAGTCCTGTATCTATCCGGTACATTTGATATAACGGATGAGCCAATACTGATACATTATCATTAGTGCATTGACGTTCATCGATGTATTTTAAATGTGATGTTATTATGACATGGAGACATTCTTAATAACTAGTTAATAAGAGTCTATGTTAAGGTTCTTTCTTGGTGATGCCCATTCTGTGGGTTTGGGGACACATACAATGACATGAACCCATCTTTTCATGATCATACAGGGTGTCTTCACTGCCCTAAAAACCCTCTGTGCCTCACCTGCTCATCCCTCCCTTTCGGATCCCTGGCCATCACCAATCTGTCTCTGTCTGCATGATTTTCCCTTCTCCAGAATGTCCCAGAGGTGACCAATCTTGTTTCTGTCTCCATGGTTTTCCCTTTTCCGGAATGTCCCAGAGGTGGGATCACACTCTATGGAGTCTTTTCAGACTGGTTTCTTTCACTTAGTAATGTGTGCGTTTAATGTTTCTCGATGCCTTTTCATGCTTGAAAGCTCATTCGTTTTTAGTGCTGAGTAATATTCCATTGTCTGCATGGACCACAGTTTATTTATCCATCTGTCTGCTGAAGGACACCTTGGTTGCTTCCAAGTGTGGGCAATTATGAGGAAAGCTGCTGTAAACATCTGTAAATAGGTAGGTAGATAGATAATAGAGAGATAGGTAGGTAGACAGATGCACTCACAGAAGATTCATAGATGATTCATAGATACATACATACATAGATATGTAGACACATAGATACATAGATAGATATAATAGATACATATGAATGATGGATGGATGGATCGATGGATAGATAGAGATAGAGATAGAAAGATAGATATAGAGAGATAGACTCATAGACGATTGATAGGTAGGTAGATAGATACATAGATGGACTCATAGATGACTTATAGACAGATAGATACAGAGATAATAGATAGATATAAATAATGGATGGATAGATGATAGATAGATCAATTGATAAATAGATATAGACATAATAGATAGATATAAATGATGGATGGATAGATGATAGATAGATAGATAGATAGATAGATAGATAGATATCATGGTATCATGGGTGGGTGGATGGATGGATGGATAGATGATAGATAGATAGATAGATAGATAGATAGATATAGAGGTATAAAGATAATAGATATAAATGGTGGATGGATAGATGATAGATAGATAGATAGATAGATAGATAATTCATAGATGATTGATGATCGGTATGTGGATAGATAGGTAGACTTCTCAATTCAACACAGCTCATATTGGAGTGCATGACTCAGCTGTGGGGCACCCTGTGCACTGTAGGATGTTGAGAAGCATCCTTGGTCTCCACCCACCACATGCCAATAACCCCACACAGTTGTGACAACCAAGAGTGTCCCCAGAGCGCTGACGTACGTGGGCACAGGGCAGGCAGCCACAGTGGCATCAGACTTGCCTGCAGAAGCCTATTGATCATAGGTATGGTTGCCATCTACTGGCAGTTGAGTTTGAGTAAAGTGAACCACCCTCCATATTGGGTGGGCCTCACCCAATCACCTGAAGTTCTTCGAGAATAAAAGCTTCCAGATAAAGACATTAATTCTGCCTCAGGGCTGCAAAATAGACACCCTGCCTGAGTTTCCAGCCTGCTGGCTTCCCCTACAGGTGTCCAAGTTCCCAGAACCACAACTGCATGAGCCAATTCCTTAAAATAAATATATACGTGTGTATAAATGTATATACACACACAGCTGATTGAATTGACGTCCGTTGAGGTGTAAAATAGCCCATTGAGTTAAAAGCATGTTTTTAAAAGCACTGTTGACAATGGCCAAGCGGTAGAAACAAGTTAAATGTTCACCCATGGATGGAGGAAGGACCAAACTCTGGTCCGTGCACACGGTGGGATATGACTCAGCCTTGAAAAGCAGGGACGTTCTGCACCTGCCAGTACGTGGACGGACCTTGGGGACATGATGCTCAGCGACATAAGCCACACGGAAGGGCAGATCCTGTGTGATCCCACGTATATGGCGTCTCTAAACAAGTCACATGCACAGAGACAGACAGGAGATGGTGGAGGCAGGGGCTGGGGACAGGGGGACGGGGAGTCAGCGTTTCACGGGGACCGAGCTTCACTTTGGGACGATGGCACGTTCTGGACATGATGGTGGGGATAGTTGCCCAACAGTGTGTATGTTCACATGCCCCCGAGCCGTGCGCTTAAGACGCGGCGAACAGGGTAAATTTCACGTTCCGTCTTTTCTCACCACGACGCACGAAGGAATTTGCAAAGAATATTTGCTCCCCCTGAAATAGGAAGAGAATTCGCCTTCGGCCACATACTGGAAGCAGGGAAGGCACGGCTTGGAAAAGTCACCCAAGCTCCGGGGTGCATGTATCCTGGCCGCTGGGGAGGGCCCCCGGCAGTGACCTCGCAGCCCCGCTTTTCGTAGGATAGATACATAGATACATAGATACATAGATACATAGATACATAGATACATACATATGATGGATGGATGGATGGATGGATGGATAGATAGATAGGTAGATGATAGATACACAGATACATAGATACATAGATATGTTGGATGGATGGATGGATGGATGGATGCATTGTGTGCGGCCAAAGCCCTGTGGGATGGGCTGTGGGGGCTCTGGGCTGGGGATGCGTTGGGTAGGGTGTTTGTGGGACACGTCCACCCCCGTGGAGGCCGGCCGTCGCTGGCCATGTGGACGGCATGACTGTCCTGTAGGAACGTCCCCACTGCTCAGGGTCCTGACTCCGGGTGGGAAACAGCATTACATTTCTGGAGGCCGTTGAGGTGTGTGCAGCAGGGGACCCTATACGAGCGCGTCCGGGAAAGGGACTCGCGGATTTTCTTGGGTTTGTCTGCTGTTATTTATTTTTATGTTTATTCATGTCTGAGAGACAGAGAGAGCCTGAGCAGGGGAGGGGCAGACAGAGAGAGAGACACACACACACACACACACACACACACACACACGGACAGAGACAGAGCATCCCAAGCAGGCTCCCTGCTGTCACTCCAAATCTCCATCCTTCACTCCAGAGACCCCCAGACTCACCCCAAATCCCCATCCCTCACCCCAGAGACCCCAGACTCACCCCAATCTCCATCCCTCATCCCAGAGACCCCACTCACCCTCAATTCCGCCACTGGCTCCAGAGACCCTCAATTTAACCCCCAGTCCCCCGGGCGCGGACAGAGCCCAACGCGACTCGAACTCACAAACCTCGAGATCACAACCTGAGCCGAAACCAAGACTGGGACCCCTACTGGCCTGAACCCCCGAGGCATCCGCATCGTAAACTTTTGTAACACGGCACCAAACCCCTATCTGTGCCCCGGGAATGTGCTCTGTGTTCCAGTGGCAAAGACACCAGTCCAGAAACATACGCTCCGAGGGGATTCGAGCAGGATGTGGACAGAAGGGAATTTGGACGTGGGACCCGACTTGGGCGGACCTGGCACAAGCAGCCTGACTCTGGGGTGCAGGTGAGTCACTGAGGCAGGGAGGGTCTGGACAAAATGCAGGTTCCAGGACAGGCATCCGGGTGGGACCTGGGACTCAGCATTTCACCCGCCCCCAGGCGATGGTGATGTTCCTGGTGCAAAGAACAACTCCCCGCCAACTTTGAAAAGTCGTGGCCTACAGAGTTCTGGGAGAGACTGGACGGCCATGGAGCCCAAGCCCCCTTCTTCCCGGATACAAGGCGTCTTTATGAGAACTTTGCATATAACGGGACTGTGCATGAGGGATGGAAATTCGGGGGGTAAACTGAGGGTCTCTGGGGTCAGTGGTGGAATTGAGGGTGAGTGGGGGTCTCTGGGATGAGGGATGGAGATTGGGGTGAGTCTGGGGTCTCTGGGGTGAGGGATGGGGATTTGGGGTGAGTCTGGGGGTCTCTGGAGTGAAGGATGGAGATTTGGAGTGAGTCTGGGGGTCTCTGGGGTGAGGGATGGAGATTTTGGGTGAGTCTGGGGGTGTCGTGGGTGAGGGATGGAGATTTGGGGTGAGTCTGGGGTCTCTGGGGTGAGGGATGGAGATTTTGGGTGAGTCTGGGGTCTCTGGGGTGAGGGATGGAGATTTTGGGTGAGTCTGGGGTCTCTGGGGTGAGGGATGGAGATTTGGGGTGAGTCTGGGGTCTCTGGGGTGAGTCTGGGGTCTCTGGGTGAGGGATGGAGATTTCAGATGAGTCTGGGGGTGTCATGGGTGTGGGATAATGATGTGAGGTGAGTCTGGGGTCTCTGGGGTGAGAGATGAAGATTTGGGGTGAGTCTGGGGGTTTCTGGGCTGCGACATGGAGATTTGGGGTGAGTCCAGGGTTTCTGGGCTGCGACATGGAGATTTGGGGTGAGTCCGGGGTTTCTGGGGTGAGGGATGGAGATTTGGGGTGAGTCTGGGGGGTCTCTGGAGTGAAGGATGGAGATTTGGAGTGAGTCTGGGGATGTCATGGGTGAGGGATGGAGATTTGGGGTGAGTCTGGGGTCTCTGGGGTGAGGGATGGAGATTTGGGGTGAGTCTGGAGGTGTCATGGGTGAGGGATAGAGATTTGGGGTGAGTCTGGCATCTCTGGGGTGAGGGATGGAGATCTGAGGTGAGTCTGGGGGGTCTCTGGAGTGAAGGATGGAGATTTGGAGTGAGTCTGGGGGTGTCATGGGTGAGGGATGGAGATTTGGGGTGAGTCTGGGGGGTCTCTGGAGTGAAGGATGGAGATTTGGAGTGAGTCTGGGGGTCTCTGGGGTGAGGGATGGAGATTTGGGGTGAGTCTGGGGTCTCTGGAGTGAAGGATGGAGATTTGGAGTGAGTCTGGGGATGTCATGGGTGAGGGATGGAGATTTGGGGTGAGTCTGGGGTCTCTGGGGTGAGGGATGGAGATTTGGGGTGAGTCTGGGGTCTCTGGGGTGAAGGATGGAGATCTGGGGTGAGTCTGGGGGGTCTCTGGAGTGAAGGATGGAGATTTGGAGTGAGTCTGGGGGTGTCATGGGTGAGGGATAGAGATTTGGGGTGAGTCTGGGGTCTCTGGGGTGAGGGATGGAGATTTGGGGTGAGTCTGGGGTCTCTGGAGTGAAGGATGGAGATTTGGAGTGAGTCTGGGGGTGTCATGGGTGAGGGATGGAGATTTGGGGTGAGTCTGGGGTCTCTGGGGTGAGGGATGGAGATTTGGGGTGAGTCTGGGGTCTCTGGGGTGAGGGATGGAGATTTCGGGTGAGTCTGGAGGTGTCATGGGTGAGGGATAGAGATTTGGGGTGAGTCTGGCATCTCTGGGGTGAGGGATGGAGATCTGAGGTGAGTCTGGGGGGTCTCTGGAGTGAAGGATGGAGATTTGGAGTGAGTCTGGGGGTGTCATGGGTGAGGGATGGAGATTTGGGGTGAGTCTGGGGTGAGGGATGAGGGTTTGGGGTGAGCCTGGGGATTTCTGAAGGGAGCTGAGGGTCTCGGTGATGAGTAAGGGAAAGTGGGAGCGATGCCACCTCTGATGTACTGATTTTCCAGAGCTGGTTGTTTTGAAGAAACTGCCGACGGGGGGCCTGCCTGGTGGGAGGGGCTGTGACCCAGGAGACATTTACATTTGTAAGGAAATCTGCGGGTGTGAGGGGGTCTCCCTCAGGGGACCAGGATGTGGGGGAGGGGCTCAGAATCCAGGAAACTCCCCGCCCCCTCCAGGAAGGCGGCCGGGACTGAAATCTGCTGGAGGACCGCCCCCCACACCACTGCCCTTCCCCCCAAGGCCTCCCAGAAGCGTTTTGCTTTCCTGGGGCAAAACGATTTCCCGATTTTCTCCTCCTAATCCGTCTCATGTCTGATGCTTAGACCAGACAATAAAGCTTTGGATAGAGAACCATGTTTCGTCCCCAGCAGAAATTTGGGGCGAAAGGGGTTTCTGGGGTGAGTGATGGAAATTTGGGGTGAGTCTCAACTCTGTGGAGTAGGTTATGGAAATCTGGGGTGATCCATGGGTCTCTAGGGTAAGCGATGGAAATCTGGGGTGATTCTGGGGGTCTCAACACAGTGATGGAAACTTGGGGTGATTCTGAGGGGTCTCAGGTGAATGGTGCAAATGCAGGGTGGGTGGGGGGTTCTGGGGTGAGTGATGGAAATCTGGGCTGAGTCTGGGAATCTTCAGAAATCGGGTAACTGACCCGCACCTTTGGAGAGACACCAGGGCAAGGTGAGGTGGGGGTTTCGCAGGAATGTGCCAGAAAGGCGGGGGGGGGGGGGCGGGGGGGGGGGAACACGACACCTCCGAGCAAAGGTTAACTTCGCAAAAATCCTACATTTAACGTTCTCCTGGGACAAGTTTGCAAATCAATAAAAGGTGGAAAAAGAGCTCGCACCCCATCAAAGTGCAGCGACCACCCCCCCAAGGTGGCCCCTGGGGAAACCGTGGCTGAGAAAACCCGAAACCCGGAGGGGGGAAGCTAATCTCCACTTTAAAAGGTAAAAAATGTTACAGAACGACTTTCTGTGCCTTTCTGCCCCGGGGTCGGGCACCAGCCTCTTCCGAGAGGGCTCGGGCTGAAGTTTGGACCCCGAGGGCGGCCGGACCACACCCTTTCCCTCCCGCGCGGGCCCCACAGGACGCCCCGCGAGCAGGGGAAGGCCTCGTCCGTCGGAGGCACCAGGCTGAGTGTGCAGAGAAACCTTCTGGGAGCAGCCCCGTGTCCCAGGGTCGGCTCTGGCACGGTGACAAGGAGGCATCCCAGCTTCCCCAAGCCCAGAGTGGGGGCGTCCGTCCTGGCCTCCGTGAAGGGACACATGCGCTGCCCTCAGCCAAGGAGGGGTCCCCGAGTCCCGTGGTGGCCCTACCTTTACGGACAGGACGCCCTCTCCACCCGCCTGGGCCGACCGGGTATTTGGAGACAGACAGAGAGAGAGCTGCTGACCCCTAGTGACCGAAAGTTCCAAGTCAAGCCACGGCCCAGAAGACCAGGGGACACAGGACTTGAGGGCCAAGGCTCTGAACTCAGGACCCGCCCAGGCACCCGCTGGAAAAGGACCTGGATGGTTTTGTGGCCCAAGCTGATGCCTATGGCTGTTCTAGGCAGTGTCCCCCAAAGTTATGGGTTGATTCCCGGGAATAGGCTCTCATATGCAGATGTAATCAAGGGTGAGGTCATTGGAGTGGCCCTGAACCCAATGGCAGGGTCCTTGTAGGAGACAGGAGACACAGACACAGAGCAGAAGCCACGTGAAGGGGGAGGCAGAGACGGGAGGGACACGGCCACGAGCCCAGGGGCGCCTGGAGCCCCAGAAGCTGGAAGAGGCAGGAAGGAGCCTCCCTTGGAACCTCAGCAGGGAGCACAGCCCTGACTGGACCTCAGGGGTCCTGCCCCTCCTGGATCTGAGGGGCCCTGCCCTGCCTGGATCACAGTGGTCCTAACCCTCCTGGATGTCAGTGGCCCTGCCCTGCCTGGATCTCAAGGGTCTTGCCCTGCCTGGATCTCAGGGGTCCTGCCCTTCCTTGATCTCAGGGGTCCTGCCCCTCCTGGATCGCAGTGGCCCTTCCCTGCCTGGATCACAGTGGTCCTAACCCTCCTGGATGTCAGTGGCCCTGCCCTGCCTGCATCCCAGGGGTCCTGCCCCTCTTGGATCTCAGTGGCCCTGCCCTGCCTGGATCTCAGAGGCCCTGCCCCTCCTGGATCTCAGTGGCCCTGCCCTGCCTGGGTCTCAGTGGCCCTGCCCCTCCTGGATTTCAGTGGCCCTGCCCTGCCTGGGTCTCTGTGTTCATGCCCTGACTGGACCTCAGGGGTCCTGCCCCTCCTAGGTCTCAGTGGTCCTGCCCCTCCTGGATCTCAGTGGACCTGCCCCTCCTGGATCTGAGGGGCCCTGCCCCCCCTGGATCTCAGCGGCCCTGACCCTCCTGGATCTCAGTGGCCCTGACCCTCCTGGATCTCAGTGGTCCTGCCCCTCCTGGATCTCAGCGGCCCCGCCCTGCCTGGATCTCAGTGGCCCCGCCCTGCCTGGATCTCAGGGGCCCTGCCCTGCCTGGATCTCAGGGGCCCTGCCCTGCCTGGATCTCAGGGGCCCTGCCCTGCCTGGATCTCAGTGGCCCCGCCCCTCCTGGATCTCAGCGGCCCTGCCCTGCCTGGATCTCAGTGGCCCTGCCCTGCCTGGATCTCAGGGGCCCTGCCCTGCCTGGATCTCAGGGGCCCTGCCCTGCCTGGATCTCAGTGGCCCCGCCCCTCCTGGATCTCAGCGGCCCTGCCCTGCCTGGATCAGCAGCCCTGCCCCTCCTGGATCTCAGTGACCCTGTCCCCGCTGGATCTCAGTGGTCCTGCCCCCCCCGACCTCAGATGAGTGATGTACAAACTCCTCCTTCTTTAAGCCCCCGAATGTGGCCGTTTATTATTACCTGAAAAGCACTGAAACCCCCAAACTGACAAGTCAACCTGTCAGCTTCCTGCAGCCCCTCGGCCGCGAACGCAAAATACGGCCATCAGGTGGCAGTATTGTCCCCAGGAAAGCCGAGGACAGGGTCCCTTAACATCCCGCTGTTTGGGGAAATAAGGAAAGGGACACAGGCCAGCTTATCCCGCGCCTGCCTGCACCTCAAACTAAGAGTCTCGGGAAGATTTTCTAACTAAAATCTTAGGCTTCTCATCCCCCACAACCGGGACCCGGAGAAGTTTTGGGGAGGGGTGGGGGTGTCTCTGCTTTCTCCCCACAAACCGAGGGACCCGCGGTCCCCACATGGCAATGTTCCCAACTGTGTTTCGCTTTCCAGGGTTTCCTGCCTCTCGGGGCAGGGGGGTGGGGGTGGGGAACCCAGAACAGGGAGTAAGGCTCTGAACGCGGAGACAGAAATGTCCCAAAGGTGGAAACCGCCGTTCCCCCACCCGAGGGGAAAGCTTTGCGATTGTGGGGGGCCGCGGAAAGAGAGCTTCGAAGGGGAAGACCAGGGAGGTGGCCCAGGGGTCTGAGCTGTCTGCCTTTTTGAGTTGAGGGGTACAGAGGGGACCCCGGGCTTATGTGGTGGGTCAGGAGGTGTGTGGGATCCCCGTGGAACTCTGAACACACAGCCTGATGGATGGGGACTGTGCCCGACCGTCTGTGTTCTTGCCGGGGCCCGTCCACCTGTCCTCTGCACTAATCACATCTGCAAAAACCCTGTTTCCACAGAGCCTCACGGTCCCAGGCACTTAGGATTCCAATATGGATATGTGGGGGTGGGGTGGGGGTGGGTTACTATTAAACCCACAACAGAGGACGGGCCGGAGCGGCTGTGACCCTGTGCCTGTCCCCCGAGGGTCCTGGAGCGCCCCCCACCTGCTGCCTGTGCCTCCGGAGCCCCCAGCCCTCCTGTGCCCTGAGCTCCGGAAACGCCAACGTGCAGGGCCGGCCATCCTGTGTTTGCCTCCGAGGTGAAGTTTTGGTCACTAGGGGTCAGTAGCACCCTCCGGAAACCTGGGGCAGGTCAGCCAGGCTCCAAACCCTGAAAGCCTAATTCGGACACTGGGGGGGGGGGGGGGGGGGGAGAAAGAGTGAGTGTGGAAGCCGGTCCCTTGATCCCAGGGACCCCACAGAAGGCAGGGGAGGGGACAGGGGAGCCTATGGTGACAGGCCAGAGGGGGACGCATTCTCTCAGCTGTCCCCAGGAAGGTCACAGGGAGGGTCCAGGGGACAGGGGACAGGCTGAGCTGGGTCCCCGGGACCGTCCCCCCTGAAGGGCCACACAAGGGTCCAGGGGACAGACAGGCTGAGCTGGGTTCCTGAGACTGTCCCCCTGAAGGGCCACACGAGGGTCCAGGGGACAGACAGGCTGAGCTGGGTCCCGGGACCATCCCCCCTGGAGGACCACACGGAGGTTCCAGGGGACGGGCTGAGCTGGGTCCTGGGACCGTACCCCTGGAGGGCCACACAAGGGTCCAGGGGACAGACAGCCTGAGCTGGGTCCCCGGGACCATCCCCCTGGATGGTCACACGGAGGGTCTAGGGGACAGGGGACAGGCTGATGTGGGTCCCTGGGACGGTCCACCCTGGAGGGCCACACGAGGGTCCAGGGGACAGACAGGCTGAGCTGGGTCCCCGGGACCGTCCCCCTGAAGGACCACACGAGGGTCCAGGGGACAGACGGGCTGAGCTGGGTCCCGGGACCATCCCCCTTGGAGGACCACACGGAAGTTCCAGGGGACAGGGGACGGGCTGACTGGGTCCTGGGACCGTACCCCTGGAGGGCCACACAAGGGTCCAGGGGACAGACGGGCTGAGCTGGGTCCTGGGACCATCCCCCTGAAGGGCCACACGAGGGTCCAGGAGACAGATGGGCTAAGCTGGGTCCCCGGGACGGTCCACCCTGGAGGGCCACACGAGGGTCCAGGGGACAGACAGGCTGAGCTGGGTCCCGGGACCATCCCCCCTGGAGGACCACACGGAGGTTCCAGGGGACAGGGGATGGGCTGAGCTGGGTCCTGGGACCGTACCCCTGGAGGGCCACACAAGGGTCCAGGGGACAGACGGGCTGAGCTGGGTCCCCGGGAAGGTCCACCCTGGATGGCCATACGGAGGGTCTAGGGGACAGGGGACAGGCTGAGCTGGGTCCCCGGGATGGTCCATCCTGGAGGGCCACACGGAGGGTCCAGGGGATGGACGGGCTGAGCTGGGTCCCCGGGACCGTCCCTCTTGGAGGGCCACACGAGGGTCCAGGGGACAGACGGACTGAGCTGGGCCTCCGGGATGGTCCCCCATAGAGGGCCACACGAGGGTCCAGGGGACGGACGGGCTGAGATAGCTTTTCCATGTCCCAGGACTCGGACACTTGACCTGCTGCTGGGAGTGACCTATGCCCTCTTGCCAGGGCCGAGGACAGCCAGTGACAGATCTGGTTTTGTGCAGATTTCTGAGGCTGCGGGGGCGGGGGGAGGGTCTGCCGTGGCCCCCACCCTTCTTCCCCATCCCCGTCCAGCCTTGTCTTCCCGCGGGTTCCCGTGTTTCCGGGTTCCCTTCTTGCTGTCCTCCTTGGTGCTGAGTGCTCAGTCCTTCTCTAAAACAGGGCCGAACCCGCGACACAAAGGAGTGATTTCTGCAGAAAGATCGGCTGACCGGTAGGTTTTTGTAACGCTTTTTTGTTACTATCAAGATGGCAGAACGATCAGACCTTCCACGCACGTCTGGGGCGCCTGGGGGGCTTGGTCGGCTCAGTCTGATTGCGGCTCAGGTCAGGATCTCGCGTGATCTCGCGTGAGTTCGAGCCCCGCCTCGGGCTCTGTGCTGATGGCTCAGAGCCTGGAGCCTGTTTCAGATTCTGTGTCTCCCTGTCCCTCTCTCTCTGCCCCTCCCCTGCTCGTGCTTGGTCTCTGTTTCCCTCAAAAACAAATACACATTAAAACAAAATCTTAGGGGCGCCGGGGTGGCTCAGTTGAGCCTCCGACTTCGGCTTAGGTCATGATCTCGCGAGATCTCGCGTGATCTCGCGTGAGTTCGAGCCCTGCCTCAGGCTCTGTGCTGATGGCTCAGAGCCTGGAGCCTGCTTCCGTTTCTGTGTCTCCCTCTCTTTCTGCCCCTCCCCCATTCATGCTCTGTCTCTCTGTCTCAAAAATAAATTAAAAAACATTAAAAAAAATTAAAAAAAAAACAACAACAAAATCTTAAATTCCCCAGGACATACACACAGAACGTGGCCCCGACCTCCCTGCTGTCTGCGCGTCGCTCACCGGGGCGTTTTCAGTGCCTGTGAACTGTGACATCTCCCCACAACCTCATGCCCACCGGGAAGGAGACACTTTTCAGGAGCGGAAATTCAGGGGCAGGATGTGCACGTGGCGCGGAGAGCGAGGTGTCCACAGTCCCCTTGACTCTGCAGACTCTGGATACAGATGTGAGGAGGATTCAGACCACCTCCCACTCCCGCCCAGGACCCTGCCACGTCTGTCTCTCCCCAGATGCGCTGATGGCCCAGGCGGGTTCCTCCCAGAATCCCTCCCCTCCCAGACCTGGAGAAGGGAGTGTGATCCAGGCAGGGCAGGGCCACTGTCATTGAGGCAGGGTAGGGCCGCTGAGATCCAGAAGGGTCAGGGCCACTGAGACCCAGGAGGGGCAGGACCCTTAAGATCCAGGCAGGGTAGGGCTGCTGAGACCCAGGCAGGGCAGGGCCACTGAGATCCAGGAGGACAGGGCCAGTGAGATCCAGGAGGGTCAGGCCACTGAGATCCAGACAGGGAAGGACCACTAAGACCCAGGAGGGGCAGGGCCGCTGAGATCCAGGAGGACAGGGCCAGTGAGATTCAGGAGGGGCAGGACCACTGAGATCCAGGCACGGCCACTGAGATCCAGGCAGGGAAGGCCTACTGAGATCCAGGAGGGGCAGGGCCGCTGAGATTCAGGAGGGGCAGGACCACTGAGATCCAGGGCCACTGAGATCCTGGAGGGGCAGGGTTGCTGAGATCCAGGCAGGGCAGGACCACTGCAATCCAGGCAGGGTTGAGCCGCTGAGATCCAGGAGAGGCAGGACCACAGAGATCCAGGAGGGCAGGGCCAGTGAGATCCAGGAGGCTCAGGCCACTGAGATCCAGGCAGGGCAGGGCTGATGAGATCCAGGCAGGGCAGGGCCACTGAGATCCAGGAGGTGCAGGACCACTGAGATCCAGGCAGGGCTGTGCTCCCTCCAGAGGCTCCAGGGCAGGGTCCTTCCTGCCTCTCCCAGCTTCTGGGGCTCCGGGCGCCCCTGGGCTTGTGGCCACGTCCCCCAGTCTCTGCCTGTGTCTTCACATGGCTTGTCTTCTGTTTCTGTTTCCTGCCTTGTCAGGATTTAGGGCCCCCTGATCCAGGATGAGCTCCTGTCATATCCTTCACTTAATTCCATCTGCAAATGTCCCATTTCCACGAAACTCCGCCTTCTGTGGTCCCAGGTGGGCATGAATTGGGAGGGGACGGTGTTCAACGTCCAGTGTCTTTCTCCAGGACACCCAAGCGAAAACCTTCCACTGACTCAGCAGCTGGTACCCAACCAGGCCACAGGCTGGGTCCCTGCATCCAGGACATCCTTGTTACCTGGTGGTTTCCCAACAGAGAGAAGGCGTGTCCCTACATTGTCGGTTTCGAGGTACCCCGGAGCATGGGCTCTTTCTCCTGCGGGGGTTCAGCACGTTCTGGACTCTCACACGGCCAGGTGGGTTGTTACTAACGACTCACTCACAGGGACTGATAGTGTGGCCCCCCACCCTGCACCCTTTATGGTTTTCTGTCTGCTCCGTCGCCCTCCCCCTCTCTCTAGAAACATCACCGTGGTCCATTTGCTGGGCTGTGTGCAGGGGGAGGCAATGGAGACCCAGGAGCCCCCAGGCTAGTGCAGGAAGGGACTCCAAAGGAAGATGTGAGGTTCTCTGGGTGGTAAATGCACCAGGGACCAAGTCTGTCCGTCCCGGGTCAGCTGGGGAGGGAGGGGGCAGTGTGTGGAGAGGGTCTGAGGGCACAGGCACAGGACATAAAACGGCCTGAAGCATCACAGCAGGTGCATGAGGTCAGGGATCCACGTGGCCAGCCTGGGAGATGCAGGACGACGGGACAGGCAGGGGTCTTAGGACAGCCTGAGCATGTGGGTCCCCAGAGCGGAGGACGAATGTCTTGCACACTGTCCACGGCTGGCTAGAAAGTACAGGACGAGGAAGGGTTCCAGATGGTTCCTCACTGCCTTGGGACTCTTCCTGCAAGAACTTCCTGGGAGACCCGTCTGTGTCCCAGACCCGACTCAGCCGAAGGACACGCACTGAGACGTCAGAGGGCCATCTTCCCCGGAAGGCGACGACGTCCTCCTCCGGCTTCACAAGAAGCCCCATGAGCCAGTGACAGCCACGTCCAAGCAGGAGCATCTTCTTCTGAGTCACAGGCGGGTCAGAATTGCATCCACAGAGGAACTGAGGGGCCGCCGTCCGACATAAACTCTTGGGAAACACTCGAACCTTGCCCTGCTTGGAGTTAGCACAAGGTTCGCGGCAACCGAGTAGATGAGTGACAAAAATAACCCCAAGAAACAGCAATGGCCATGTGGAAGCATGTCAGCCACGTAGATTCAACGGACTCCGTGGTCATGGGACTGACCTCCGTGTACCTGGGAGGGTCTAGAACAGAGGTTTTCTGTGTGAGGGATTCCTTACAGGAGCAGAGTGACCAAAGTCAGTAAGACCTGAGTCTAATTAAACTCCAGTTGGGGTTGTTAAATATACAATATAATGGGGACACGTGGGTGGCTGAGTCAGTTGAGCGCCCGACTTCGGCTCAGGTCACGATCTCACGGTTCCTGAGTTCAGAGCCTGGAGCCTGCTTCGGATTCTGTGTCTCCCTCTCTCTCTGCCCCTCCCCCACTTGTGCGCACTCTCTCTCTCTCTCTCTCTCTCTCTCTCAAAAATAAACATTAAAATAATAATAAAAATAATAACTAAATAAATAAACAATATAATATACAGATAATATATATCGTATAAAGTATATACATATAATGTAGGTAATCAATATAAAATATAGTAAATAAAAGCATATACAATCAATTAAATAAATATATAAATACATAATTGTTTATATGTTGCATGAAAGCATATATTTCTATAATATTTACATAATATATAATGCATAGTATATGTGACATGTAAGATATATATTATTCATAATGAATATTACTAAATATCTAGTTTCCATTATATAAACATACATATGAAAATATGCATATATATATTACATATATAATATAAATACATACATATATGTAATAAATAAGACATATACAAAAGTATATATGACATTTAAAATAAATATATAGGGGCGCCTGGGTGGCTCAGTCGGTTGAGCATCTAACTTCGGCTCAGGTCATGATCTCACGGTCCATGAGTTCAAGCCCCGCATCGGGCTCTGGGCTGACAGCTCAGAGCCTGGAGCCTGTTTCGGATTCTGTGTTTCCCTCTCTCTCTGGCCCTCCCCTGCTCATTCTCTGTCTCTCTCTGTCAAAAAATAAATAATGTTAAAAAAATGTTAAAGAAGTATATAAATATAGATTAGATTATATATTGCATACAGGCATATACATTATATATAATATATAACACATAATATAGGGGCACCTGGGTGGCTCAGTTGGTTGAGCATCTGACTTTAGCTCAGGTCATGATCTCAGAGTTCATGGATTCAAGCCCCACATTGGACTCACTGTTGTCAGCACAGAGACCACTTTAGATCCTGTCTCCACCCCTTCCCCACCTGCGCTTTCTCAAAAATACATTAAAACACTTAAAAAATAATAATAATACATAATATATGTTACATAGAAAATATAATACATATTATATAATAGATATAACATAAAAATCTATATTTTCTAATATGCACATATATCTAAACATATATGTGTATGTAATGTATAAAATGTAATATATATTACACAAAAGTATATATTGTACATACAAATATATGTAGTACATAACGTGTGATATATCTGCCTCATAAAAGTATACATTATGTAGGGGCACGTTGGTAGCTCAGTCAGCTAAGCATCCGACTCTTGATTTCAGGTTTGTGGGATCGAGCTCCGCATCGGGCACTGTGCTGACCATATGGAGCCTGCTTGGGATTCTCCTCTCCCTCTCTCTCTGCCCCTGTCCTGCTTGCAAGTGCACTCTCTCTCTCTCTCTCTCAAAGTAAATAAATAAACATTTTTAAGTATATATTATATAATATAGATATATAAATATATGTAGTATACATAAAATAATATACTACAGGTATTACATAATATATAAATACATGCAATATATAAAGTATAATTGTCTATTAAATAAAAGTATACGTTATGTAATATAAATATATGTAATATATAAAGTGAATACATCTATTACATAAAAGTATACACTATGTAATATAAATATATACAAGTATATGTTATATGTAACGTGAACACATCTATTACATAAAATATACGCTACATAATATATAGAAGTATATATAATACATAAAGTAAACACATCTATTACATAAAATAGACACTGCATAATATAAATACATACAGGTGTATGTAATATATGAAGTGACCACATGTATTACAAAAAAGTATACACTATATAATACAAATATATACAAGTATATGTAATATATAAAGTGAACACATGTGTTACAAAAAAGTATACACTATATAATATAAATATATACAAGTATATGTTATATGTAATGTGAACACATCTATTACATAAAATATACACTACATAATATAAATATATACAGGTGTATGTAATATATAAAGTGAACACGTCTGGGGTGCCTGGGTGGCTCAGACAGTTAAGCATCCGACTTTGGCTCAGGTCATGATCTCACGGTCCGTGAGTTCAAGCCCCGCGTCGGGCTCTGTGCTGACGGCTCAGAGCCTGGAGCCTGTTTCACATTCTGTGTCTCCCTCTCTCTCTGCCCCTCCCCCACTCATGCTTTGTCTGTCTATTAAAAAAAAATGAATAAACTTAAAAAAAAATTTAAAGTGAACACATCTATTACATAAAAGTATACGCTATGTACTATAAATATATACGAGTATATGTTATATATAATGTGAACACATCTATTACATAAAATATACACTAAATTATATAGATATATAGAGATGTATGTAATATATAAAGTGAACACATCTATTGCATTAAAGTATACATTATGTAATATAAATGTACCCAGTGTATGTGAAATGTAATATATGCATTACATAAAATATATGTTATGTCTGACAAAATATATGGGATATATATATTGAGTCATAAAATGAAACATATAATGAAACATAAAATATGTAATATGCACTGCAATACAGCCTATGTTATATATAGTGCATGCATATGTGATATTCATCACTTATCCTATGCCAGTCTATAAGACATACAAGTGTATCTGACAGTGTGTGTGTGTGTGTGTGTGTGTGTGTGTGTGTAATGAGGTCACTACACAGTGTGGTTCTGATATTAACTGACACCCCTACTCACCAGGACACAAACCCACCCTGACTTCATCTAAACCTAATCTCCCCCCTACTGGCCCCCTTGGGGGCCAGGTGACACATTCAGGGGGACACATTCAGTCTCCAACGCCCTTGGTCCACCCTGGAAATACCGAGCCTGCCGGCGGGGTTCAGGCTCTGCCCTGTACGCTTTCTCAGGGACTGAAAGTCTGTCCCCACATCCGGGTCCCCCCGGGTGGGGAGCACCATGTTGACGTGAGGGATGAGGCACCCACCGGGCACAGGAGCAGCAGTCAGCAACCCAGCCACCAACCCTGTGCCCCTGAACGTAACTGTGAACCAGGGCCTCCCGACACCGAGGAGATGGGGCCACAGCACATCTCCCCAGGAAGTGCTCGGTCTTGCTCACTGGCAGGCAGGAAGTTGAGAAATCCTGCCTGAGGCTGTTCGGAAACGCGCCTCACTGTATCTGCTTCTATTTCTGGGAAGAGATGTGACAAGTGGCCAGAGCTGCACCCACCCCAGAAAGCTTGCTGACGTCCTGCTTCTGAGTAGTTGCCCACCTCACCCCTGCCCTACTCTGGAAGAGTGATGAGGACAGCCCCCTTCCTTCTTCTCTGGAAGGACACAGTGGGCGGGAGGGTCCCCGGGCCGTGAGGGAGGGGAAGGGAGCCTGCAGGGACAGAAAGGGCAAATGGGTATCCCCAAGCCCCCAGTGCAGGTGTCCAACTCCACACCAGGGGCATCTGGGGCTGGACAGTTCTCTGATGCAGGTGTCCTGGGCTTTCAGAGGTATCCTTGGTCTCTACACCCAGATGCCAGTGGGATCCTCTTCCCACTGAAATGTCCCAGAGATTGTCCAACGTCCCCTAAGGGGCAAAATCACCCCTACTGTTAAAGCATTGCCATAGACACACAGATAGAAAGATGGCTTGATACACTGATAGATGATGGATGGATGGATTGGTGAATGGATAGATGATAGATAGATAGATAATAAAAGAATGAATAGATAGGGGATGGATGGATGGATGGATGGATGGACGGATGGATAGATAGATATGATGTATGGGTGGATGGTTGGATGGATGGATAGATGATAGATAGATAGATAGATAGATAGATAGATAATAAAAAAATGGATAGATAAGGGATGGATGGATGGATGGATGGATAGACAGAATATATGTTGGGTGATGGATAGATAGATAATAAAAGAATGGATAGATAGGGGATGGATGGATGGATGGATGGATGATGGATAGATAGATATGATGTATGGGTGGGTGGATGGATGGATAGATGGATAGATAGAATATATGTTGGGTGATGGATAGATAGATAGACAGATAGATAGATAGATAGATATGATGGGTGGATGGATGGACAGACAAGAAGATAGATAGATAGATAGATAGATAATACAAGAATGGATAGATAGGGGATGGATGGATGGATGATGGATAGATACATATGATGTATGGGTGGATGGATGGATGGATGGATAGATGGATGGATAGATAGATAGATAGATAGATAGATAAGATGTATGGGTGGGTGGATAGCTGGATGGAAAGATGGATGGATGGATGGATAGATAGAATATATGTTGGGTGATGGATAGATAGATAGATAGATAGATATGATGGATGGATGGATGGACTAGATAGATAGATAGATAGATAGATAAAAAGATATGAGGGATGGATGGATGGGTGGATGGATGGATGGATGTACAGACAGAAGATAGATAGATAGATAGATAGATAGATAACAAGATATGAGGGATGGATGGATGGATGGATGGGGGATGGGGGATGGATGGATAGATGATGGACAGGTAGGTGGACAGACAGACTCTCATGGCCTCACCACCACTGACGTCCAGGGCTGGAAGTCCATAACACGGTACATCCTGTGCAGTGTAGACTCCTGTGCACTGCCTCTGGTCGCTACCCCGTGGATCCCGGTAGCAGTCCCCACACTAGCATGACACCAACCATCCCCAGACACTGTCAGGTGTCCCCCGGGCAGGGGGAGGATGGAGACAATAAGAGTGAAATCTCCCCCAGTAGAGACCGTCTGAACCCGGGCCTGTTGACAAACTGTCTAAGAGCGTTCCATGGGGACTGGGGGCCACAGGGAGGCTCTGTGAGGGTCCGGTGTGAAACCGCACAAAGGAGACATGAATCCCGCGGGAAGGCGGGTCCAAGGTGGAGACGAACACAGGCAGCTGCATCCCCATTGCGATGGGCGGAAAGGGTGTGTGTGCACATTCGCACGCGAACCCCCGCGCAGCAGAGTCTGCTCACGAGAACGCACCGTGCGTCATGACTCTCCAGATAGCTGGGTGCCTCCCCGCCAGACCCGCCTCTGGCCTATTTGCACGAACGCCCCGCCTTTCACGGTGGCTGCCCAGGACCCGCGTAAGGACAGGAGATGCTTTTGCAAAAGCATTCAAGGCGCGCTGAAGCGTGTTCACATTTCCGCTACGGGTCCCGGTGTTTCCTAAACGTTCCTGCTGGTTTCTTCGACGTCCTTCCATCTGGCGTATGTTGGGACGCCCGGCCCGCCCATATGGGACACGCACAGAGGCACACACACTTTCTGTGTCCGGGGAAACAGAAGCGAAAAGTCAGTGGAGGTCGGTGGGGACGGGTTAACGACGTGACGGGGATTGACGATGCCCCTGTCGTGATGAGCACAGGGTGAGGGAGGGAAGGGTTGCATCACTATGTTCTACAGCTGAAACGAATATTACACTGTACGCTAACTACACCGGAATTTAAATAAAAATTTAATTAAAAGTAAAACATGCTCAGGGCGCCTGGGTGGCTCAGTCAGTTAACCTTCCGACTTCAGCTCAGGTCATGATCTCACCGTTCGTGGATTCGAGCCCCGCGTGGGGCTCTGTGCTGATGGCTCGGAGCCTGGAGCCTGCTTCTGATTCTGTGTCTGCCTCTCTCTCTGCACCTCCCTTCCCCCGCCCTCAAAAATAAATAAATGTTAAAAAAATAATTTTAAAATATTTTATTTCCAGCAGGCTCCGTACCCAACGTGGGACTTGAACTCACTACCCTGAGATCAACAGACTCATGCTCTACCGACGGATTTTTCTACAGAAGCCACGAATCATACCGCCGGTGGATCAAAGGAGTTTCCACCCTTTTCTTTGTTAATTATCTTATTTTCTGTCCTGGCCAAGACCTCAGACACAATGCTGAATAGCACGTCTGAGTGATAGCATGCCAGCCCTTTCGTCCACGTCATGATTTCTATGGCTATTGGTTTTTATTCAAAATCCTGCTTTCTCTATACCATACCTGTTATTTATTTCAGCTTTTTAAAAATTGTATTTAATAAATTAATTTTGTTTTGGAGACAGAGGACACAAGTAGGAGAGGGGCAGAGACAGAGAGAGAGACAGACAGAGAGAGAATCCCAAGCAGGTTGGTCACTCAGCACAGAGCCTGACATGGACCTCGATCTCACAAATCGTGAGACCATGACCTGAGCCAATATCAACATTCAGATGCTTAACCAACTGTCCTACCCAGGTGCCCCTCTTTATTTCCCCTTTTCAATCTGTTGACTTTCTAAGGAAAAATAATCTATCCCGTGGAACTCTAAAAAAATCTTGAGTATTCAGACTTTTTTTTTTTTTTTTACATTTTTATTTATTTTTGAGACAGAGAAACACAGAGCATGAACAGGGGAGAGTCAGAGAGGAGACACAGAATCCGAAGCAGGCTCCAGGCTCTGAGCTGTCAGCACAGAGCCTGATGCAGGGGTTGAACTCACGAACCCTGAGATCATGACCTGAGCCGAAGTCGGGCACTCAACCGACTGAGCCACCCGGGCACCCCTTTTTTATTAATATTTCCTAAAGCCTCGTCCATCCTACAGCTTCCGGAACAAGTGCACCCCAAGGTAATTCATACCGACGGTGTTGGTAAAACACTCTCCCCTCAGACCATCCACAAGTCGTAGGAATGGCGTAAGGTGCCGAAGTGTCCTGTCTGCTCAAGGCTGGGTCCCAGGTCCGCCATGTTTTCCAGCCATGTTTCTTGCTCGCGGTGGATCCAAAGGCACAGCGTCGGGGGCTCCGTGTGCCATGCGAGACCTCCTATGTTTGAAGCGATTCTCCCGATTCCCCCTCTCGGAGCCTCTCCCTTGGTGGTCTTGTGCCTCCCGGGGTCACGTAGGGCATCCCACGGCTTCTCCTCAAGACGGGCTATGGGTGCGGGCCTGTCTTTCTCACTTCTGTCACCGAGCTTTGGGTCCCTTCCCGCCCAACTGCTGACGGCTGTTCCCGCCTCTAAGAAAAGGAACAGAAGAGACTCGGGGACCACAGCTGCCGTCAGCTCAGAGGGAACTATAGGTCAGGACGACGGAAAGCCCCTTGTACATGGACATCCCTCATCATGGAGGAGGAGGCTGGGCGTCCCGGCCAGCGTCGGGAGACGAGGCAGGGAGGGCTCGTACCCTTCACAGCGTTGCTGACTCCCCGACCACGTGGGAGCCCAAGAAAACGTGTCACTCTCCCCACGTCCACAGGCCAGGGCGCACACCTCCGGGATTGGGAGCAGACCACAGGTTCGGGGATTCATCGTAGAGCTTAGTTCTTGGAGCAAGTCACTCCGTCTGCCGTTCTGGGCCTGTTCTGGAGGCTCAGGAACACGGGACCTTGTTTCCGGAAAGGCAGAGAGAAGAATAATCGAGTAAATACTCCACATCTGGGGGTGCTGGGGAGTGAGGGGAAGAAAGGATGAGAGGCAGGGCCCCCCGGTGTGGGGACCTGAGACCCCCTTCCAGAGGACGGTGAGGAAGACGTAACCAGAAACCTCTGCTGCCTGTCAGGACCCGGTCATGGGAACCCGCCTGAGCCCCTCATCTGAAACAAGAAAGGGCACGTGTCAGTTTCCTCGGGATGTAGGGACAAAGGATTCCATCCAGGAGGCTTGAAACAGTAGGAATTGATCCTTCCCCAGCAATGCAGGCCAGTGTGAGATCCAGGAGGGGCAGGACCCCTGAGATCCAGGCAGGGCAGGGCCACTGAGATCCAGGAGGGGCAGGACCCCTGAGATCCACGTGGGGCAGGACCCCTGAGATCCAGGCAGGACCAGTGAGATCCAGGCAGGACAGGGCCACTGAGATCAGGCAGGGCAGGACCACTGAGATCCAGGCAGGGTAGGGCCACTGAGATCCAGGAGCGGCAGGGCCACTGAGATCCAGGAGGGTCAGGGCCTCTGAGACCCAGGAGGGGCAGGGCCACTGAGATCCAGGCAGGACAGGACCCCTGAGATCCAGGCAGGGCAGGGCCACTGAGATCCAGGTAGGAGAGGACCACTGAGATCCAGGCAGGGCAGGGCCACTGAGATCCAGGAGGGGCAGGGCCATTGAGATCCAGGCAGGGCAGGGCCACTGAGATCCAGGAGGAGCAGGACCACTGAGATCCAGGCAGGGTAGGACCACTGAGATCCAGGAGGAGCAGGACCCCTGAGATCCAGGCAGGGGACGACCACTAAGATCCAGGAGGGGCAGGACCACTGAGATCCAGGAGGGGCAGGGCCACTGATATCCAGGAGGGGCGGGGCCACTGAGATCCACGTGGGGCAGGGCCACTGAGATCCAGGTGGGCAAGACCGCTGAGATCCAGTCAGGACCAGTGACATCCAGGCAGGGCAGGACCACTGAGATCAGGCAGGGTAGGACCACTGAGATCCAGGGAGGGCAGGGCCACTGAGATCCAGGCAGGGCAGGGCCACTGAGATCCAGGCAGGGCAGGACCACTGAGATCCAGGCAGGGGACGACCACTAAGATCCAGGAGGGGCAGGGCCACTGAGATCCAGGAGGGGCAGGACCACTGAGATCCAGGCAGGGCAGAGCCGCTGAGATCCAGGCAGGGCAAGGCCACTGAGATCCAGGAGGGGCAGGACCCCTGAGATCCACGTGGGGCAGGACCCCTGAGATCCAGGCAGGACCAGTGAGATCCAGGCAGGACAGGGCCACTGAGATCAGGCAGGGCAGGATCACTGAGATCCAGGCAGGGCAGGGCCACTGAGATCCAGGTGGGGCAGGACCACTGAAATCCAGGCAGGGCAGGGATGCTGAGATCCAGGCAGGGCAGGACCACTGAGATCCAGGCAGGGCAGGACCACTGAGATCCAGGCAGGGCAGGGCTGCTGAGATCCAGGCAGGACCAGTGAGATCCAGGCCGGACAGGGCCACTGAGATCAGGCAGGGCAGGACCACTGAGATCCAGGCAGGGCAGGGCCACTGAAATCCAGGAGGGGCAGGACTGCTGAGATCCAGGAGGGGCAGGGCCGCTGAGACCCAGGCAGGGCAGGACCACTGAGATCCAGGAGGGGCAGGACCCCTGAGATCCAGGCAGGACCAGTGAGATCCAGGAGGGGAAGGGCCCCTGAGATCCAGGCAGGGCAGGGCCACTGAGATCCAGGAGAAGCAGGACCCCTGAGATCCATGTGGGGCAGGGTGAGCATCACCACCACCACCACCATCAGCAGCAGCAGCTCTGCTTGATGAACTGTCTTGTTTTCAAGGGAGGTGGTCCAGAAACCAGTCCTTGGCGTGCATCGGAGAGGAAGACAGCCTCCAGGTCTCCACCTGCACACGCGGGCACGAATGAGCTCCCCAGAGTGAGCGAGAGGCACCAGCTTTCCCGTGATGCCCCCGGGCCCCGAGGGATGCCCAGCCCAGCACATCCATGTGGCTGGAGCGACAGTGGGGACAAGGGCTGGAGCTGTAGGGACGAGTTGACCATTTCCTCGCTGTGAGTTTCTGGAAGATCGTGGCCTCCAATGGCTACCACATTCGATTCTCAGAAGGTGACCTTATAGCCAAGGTTACACGTCACCTTCAGCAAAGCTGAAAACCTATTGTGTCAGGTAAAACCCCGAGGCCCAAAGAGAGAAAGAAGAAAAGGGAACACGGAGTGCATGTGGTTATTCTTAGAGAAAGTCCCGTTGCCGCCCTTGGGTTCGGAGATTCAGCAGGACTCGCAGAAGTCCGCAAAGCTGTTGCGCCCGTGGCCCTGACTTCATACAACAGAAGCCAGAGGGGGAAATCGGGCCCACGTAGAGGGGCTTGGCAGAGCCCGAGACAGGGGACGCGTGGGCTTACAGTTGTCCTGTCTCCATGGACGTGCGGAGGGTGGGCAGGTGTCCCAACAGCCTCCTGCGGCCACGCACGCGAAGGATAACAAAACGCGCCCTGAGCCGTCAGCCTGCACTCGGGGGCACGTGCTTGTGCACACGGATGCTGGACGGGAGGGGGTCACGCCCCAGGTCAGCTCTCCAGGAGCGCGGACAAGCCGAGGCTTCCATTGACCGCAGACAGGGGTCCCGACTGTATAGAATGAGCCCGCATCACAGGAAGGGGGCGGGCGCTGAGCAGAAAAGGGAAGTGTCGGCTGAAATGCCCCTGCAGTGCAATCACGGTCCTCACTTTCTGACACGGCCCAGAGCCGCCTGACACAGCGGCCAGATGGCAGCGCTCCGGGAAACAGAGAGAGAAAGCAGGTGGCCAGCGCAGAGGCTGGAGCCCTGGGGTAAGGCGGGTTCCTTCCCTGTCTGAGTCTCCGATGCGCCTTGTCACCGTGGTACCTGTTCCTGCCGCTGACACTGGCCGTCAGGGAGCACCTGAGGGGGAGGAATGGGAAAATCCGGATGGGGGGCCCCCGCTCAGAGGGGGGAAAATTGCAACAGCATGTGGGCGCGGTGTCGGAGGGTCTGAATTAGCCTCAGGGATGGATGAGCCCGCTTGCTCCGGGAGCAGGCTGAGCCCCCCGTGCAAGGCTGTGCATGGGGATCCCGGAAACCACTCGGGACTTACTCCGGAGGCTTGGATGCGCTCAGAAGTACCACGTACACACGGTCTTCCATACGGGCAACGGTGCTTCCCAGATCCTGGGGATACACGTTCCTGACGGTCGCTCATGTCAAAGCCCCCGGCAAGCAAGTGGAGATCTGCTGGCCGGCCTGGGTAGCAGGTGTCTCTGGGGACAATGACGTGGTGATGGAGCGCATCCGCGTCTGGTGACAACCAAGAGAAGACGGGAAAGTTGGGTAGGCAGTGGACGCAAAGGAGAGCAGTGCTATGTGGTCACCATTCATTGGAGACACGCAGCCCGGGCGGGTCCAGGTTGGCAGGAGGGACGTGAGTAGTGTCGAGCAGTGGGCACGGGGTCCCCCTTTTGGGGGGTCGAGGACGCCCCAGCTCAGGTGGGGAGGATGCCTGAACGTCGCCGATGCGCGAAATGCTGCGGAACCGTAGGCGTTGAAAGGGTGGATTTTATACCGTCTGCGTTTTTCAACGTTTTTTTTTTTTATTTATTTTTGGGACAGAGAGAGACAGAGCATGAATGGGGGAGGGGCAGAGAGAGAGGGAGACACAGAATCGGAAACAGGCTCCAGGCTCTGAGCCATCAGCCCAGAGCCCGACGCGGGGCTCGAACTCACAGACCGCGAGATCGTGACCTGGCTGAAGTCGGACGCTTCACCGACTGCGCCACCCAGGCGCCCCTCGTCTGCGTTTTTAAAAATCAAGGCAAAGATAAACTCAAGGAAGCACGAGATCCTACCCCCCTGCCCCGCCGGATGGCATTTTCCCATCCGGTGGAGTGAGGCCGGTAGGAGCTGCCCCCCAGAACGGGCGTGAGCAGGGAAACCAGGAACCCTGTGGGAGGTGCCTACGCTCACTACACCAGGCGCCTGAGACATCACGGCACCAATGACTTCACGCTTCACCGCAATGTCCTCCTCGGGGACTGTCGGCATCCTCGGCCAAGAGCCGCACAACGTGACTAACCATCCAGTCAGAAGAGCAGCCCTCCCGTGGGTCCCCTGCCCGCCACCCTTGGGTATGAAACAACCCAGTTGTTTGCTTTTGGGTTTTTCTTTTTTTTCCTTCATCCAGTTTACAGAAGTTGATGGTTTTGCTCCATCACCATGAGCAAGAAGAAACAGGCAGGGGTCAGTGCAGAGGAAGCAGAATGGGGAACAGGTCCAGGCGGGGGCAAATTTCGGTGCAGTAATTCAGGGCGGCGGGTACACTGGGGCGGTGGGGCGGGCGTCCATCCACAGGCACCTGCTGCGTGTGCAGCCCCCAAGCAGGTGGTACGGAAGGCTGGAGAAAGGAGGAGAAACGCGGATTCGAGACGTTTACGGGGGTGAATGGAAAACAAGGCTGGGAAGGCCTGGGTGGGGCAGGGTTCAGCCTGCAGACGGAGGAAGCCGGAAGGTCGCCATAGCTCTGGACTGCTAGGTGCGGGGGAGGCCGGGAAGTTGGGACAGGTCTGGTCCCCGCTTTCATTTCCTGTTTTATAGCAAGTGTGGTGCCCTGCGGGCAGGGTGGGCTCTGGGAGGTTGGGAGGCAGGAATTGGAGGCCGGGGGCAGCTCCCCGGTGCACGGTGGCTCAGGTGTGCACCCCTGGCATGTGGGGAGCTGGCTGGATTCTGCACCGTTGGGCTCCAGCCGGAGAAAGTGGTGCACAGCAGGGGAGAAGGGGCTGGGGCATCTAGAAGAGTCCTTAGTAGGCAGGCCGCCTGTCACTGCACAGAGTGAGTGGGAAAGGAGGCAGGCGGTGAGGAATGATCCCCCACAGCTCAGAGGTCCGTGAGGCAGGGAGCAGCGAGGCAGGGGCCTGTAGCTCCTACAGAGGGAGGAGCCCCTGGGTGGGGCTGGACGTGGGGGAGAGAGGAGCCCAGATGTGCTGAACTGGCCATGCGTGGGAGGGAGACAGGAGAGGGAGCTTAAGGGGGGCCCAGGGGGAGAGGAAGAGAGCCCATGAAGAGAAGGACCAGCTGGATGGAGGCAGCCAGAAAGCAGACACTGCACGAAATGGGAAAGGACTTGGTGAGAGAGAGGGAGGGAGGCGGTAAAAGGGAGGGAAGAAAGAAGGGACAAGAGGAAGGAAGGAAGGAAGGAAGGAAGGAAGGAAGGAAGGACAGAAGGAGGGAGGGAGGGAGGGAGGAAGGCAAGGAGGGAGGAAGGGAGGAAGGAAGGAAAGAAGAAGGAAGGAAGGAAGGAAGGAAGGAAGGAAGGAAGGAAGGAAGGGAAGAGGGAGGGAGGAAGGGAAGGAAGGAAGGAAAGAAGAGAGGGAGGAAGGGAAGGAAGGAAGGAAAGAAGAGAGGGAGGGAGGGAAGGAAGGAAGGGAGGAAGGAAGGAAAGAAGAAGGAAGGAAGGAAGGAAGGAAGGAAGGAAGGAAGGGAAGGAGGGAGGGAGGAAGGGAAGGAAGGAAGGAAAGAAGGGAGGGAGGGAGGGAAGGAAGGAAGGGAGGAAGGAAGGAAAGAAGAAGGAAGGAAGGAAGGGAAGGAGGGAGGGAGGAAGGGAAGGAAGGAAGGAAGGAAGCAGGAGGAAGAAGGGAAAGAAAGAAGGAAGGAAAGAAAGTAGAAAGGATGCAAGGAGGGAGGGAAGAGAAATGGGAAGAAAGAAAGGAAATTTGTGGCTATCTGTTCTGTCAGCACCCGGGGAGCTAATACACCAAGGGTAAAGAGGGAGTGTTTAGAAAAGATAGAAAACAGACCATTAACACAAGGAAATTACAGAAAACACCATCATGTGTGGTACGAGAGAGAGAGAGGAACCTCCAAGGAAAGATAAGGAGTTAAAAGGATGAGGTCACAGGGAACACAAAGGCAGGAGGAAACAGCAGAGGCAGTTAGTGGCTGAGAGGGAGAGAAATACTTAGAGACCTAAGACCCTCATTACAACTAACAAGTGACAACAACAATCACCAAGGAATGAACCCCAGCAAAAATACCACCAGGCAGATGGTGGGCAGACCACAAGACCCCACCCCAAACCCAAGCGTAGCATCAGGTGTTCTCTGTTGAGTGCAGCTTTATGTGACCAGATCCCTTTGCTTTTGTCCTTACGTGTTGAAAAAGTTTTTAATAGACTTTGGTTTTTTTTTAAGAGCAGTTTTAGGTTTACAGAAACATTTAAGTCAAAATTAAGGGATTCCTATATATGTGCTTCCCCTTGGACCTAGTCTCCCCCATTATTAATATTTGGCATCAGTGCTGCACAGCTGTTATAATTGATGGACCAATATTGATACGTGATTATTGATTAAAGCCCACGGTTTACATTAGAGTAACTCTTGGTGTTGGACATTCTTTGAGTTTGGACAGATGTGTAACAACATGGATCCACCGTTATAGGATGATAACAGAGTAGTTTCACTGCCCTAAAAATCCTCTGTGCCCCACCTGCCCATCTGTCCCTCCCCCAACCCTGAAGACAGCTCACTTTTTTCTGTCTCCATACTTTTTCCTTTTCCAGAATGTCATAGAGTTGGAATCATACAGGACGTATCATTTTCAAGCTGCCTTCTTTCACTTAGTAAATTATTTAAGCTCCTCCATATCTCTCTGTGCACTTACCCCTTTTTATTTCCCTCTTTTATTTTTACACACCCCTTTCAATAGTTGCAAAACTCAAGTTTTTAAAAAAAGAAGTTAAAAAAAAGAGAAACCTCAAAATATTGTTATTACCTCAATGGAAACCTGACCTATCATTTCTTTTTCTACTCGCCCCAAATCCATGCTAATTATTAAGACAGAATCAGAGTGTGTGTCAACTATACTCCTATTAAAAACATTTTGGAGGCACCTGGTGGCTCAGTCGGTTAAGCGTCCGACTTTAGCTCAGGTCATGATCTCATAGTCTGTGAGTTCGAGCCCCGCGTCGGTCTCTGTGTTGACAGCTCAGAGCCTAGAGCCTGCTTTGGATTCTGTGTCTCCCTCTCTCTCTGTCCCTCCCCTGCTCGTGCTCTGTGTCTGTCTCTGCCTGTCAAAAATAAACAGCAAAAAAATTTTTTTAGTTAAAAAATTTTTAATACAAATTAGAAAATTAAAATTGTATGAACCAAACAAGAGTCGGCACAATGAGAAAGTAATAGGAGTGTGTGTAATTTTCTCCCAAGTACTGTGACATATCGGGTGTGGCTTCAAGACTCATCTGGACCATGAGTCAAGCCTTATCAGCATGGCGGACGTGTGAATTTGCAGGGTAGATTCGCGGGGCACTGGTCAATCTCCATCCACGCTGTGCGGGGAGATCATTTTGTAACCTGCCTCTCACAGGAAGCTCATTCTGGAGAAGACAGAAGTCAGTGAGTGGGTTCCTGGTTTCTTGGTCATGCGGGCTCTCGAGTAGGTGGACAGCCCAGGCCATTCTCTGCAGGTGGAACCGGAATGCATTTCTTTGACAAATGAAGGCGTAGCCTGGGGAAGGGCTTGGGGAGCCTGCGTTCCACCCGGACCCCGGTCAGAGATGGTCCAGAAGTGTCCGGGAGGCAGAGTATGTGGAGCCAGGACCTCACTCACAGTCCAGCAGCCTGGGAACGACCCTGACTCTCTGTCTCCACTGTTGTTTTGTGCGCAACATGGCCATCAAGTTGGTGCCCATCCTGGACTCAGCCCTGAGCCCTAGGGAGTGACTGGATCTTGGTACCTGTGGTGGGCACAACATGCTCAGAGACGTGTCCATCCCGATGTCAGCATGGTGGACGTTGTAATAAGGGCCCCGCGGACGTCTATCTCCTCCACTAGATTACAGACGGGAATGATGCCAGAGCATGTGGTCAACTCACCACAGGGACACAGAGGACACAGGGTGGGCTGGAGCCCGTGTACAGGCTGCAGTCCAGGCCCTCAGTTCTGGGGACCCCCTGAGACCGGTTGTAACTTGCAGTGACCCCAGGCAGACCAGTGGGCTGGCCATCAGCCTGGGGATGGTCTTGTGGTGAATTCTGTCTGGGTCCTCCTGCCGAGACCCCTAGTGAGAGCTGATTTCCTCACAGTGTGACTGTCCCTCCACCAGGGCTTCCTCGTCCTCCCAGCCGCCCCCTGGGACCCTTGGCCACGACCATCCTGTTCTGTATGCTGCTGGACTCAGCGTTACCCCTGACTCAGGAGCACCAGGGTAAGGGCGTGAAGCTGTCTGACCCTTTTCTGCCCGCCTCATTCCGCGTCCTGTGTCCCTGGGGACACGTCCTGACACGTGAGGTCTCTGGGTCCTCCCGCACCTTACGCGCCTGCACAAAGTCTGTGCTGTCCAGCCTGGCCCCTGCCGTGTGCTTGCACGTGATGCTGATGAGGTCTGCTCACTCCGGAGTGCCCTGGGTCCAGGGCTGTGCACAAGCTGGCTGGATGTGTTCTCTAAATGCATCCATGTTGTCAGAGTTCTGTTGACCGTCAAAGACTTTCTCGGCTGGGTTATGTCTGGGATTTGGTCACTAACTGACAGCTTTCCTGCTTTCTGATACCACTTCTGCCTCAGGACCAACCGGAGGAAGCCCGATGCGCTGTCCTAACATATCACAGGGGCGCCCCGCTTCTAGGGAGTCACGTGATCTCCCCCACACCCACAGCCTCTGCTCGGGGCACAACCGAATGGCCCCGCTTGTCCACTGTGAAACCTGCCCTCCCCTCTGTCCGCCCTTGAGTCTCTGACAAGTGCCACCAATGGTGGCCGACTCCCTCACCGTGGCAAGCTCGCGGTAAAAATAGCCTCTGCTGGTTCTCACTTGGTTGGTCTTGTCTCACGTACACGGTAGGCGTCCTCACATGGAGAAAAGGCACGGAGATCCAGGCAGGAAGGGGAGATGGGGACGGGGCAGATTCTCAGGATGTGCCAATGCCCTGGGGCCACCTGGGGTGGGACAGGGGAAGGGCACAGCATGTCCCAGCCTTGATTTTTGCTTACAAGATATGGGATGGGTCAGCGGGTGGGGAGTGACGATGGGAAAAGGTCAACTTCTGAATCCGGTGGCTACGTCTTTCAGATGTTCCAACCACGGAATGGGTCCCCAGTCTAAATATGAAGTTTGACCGAAGGACAATGGAACTGAGTTGGGACTGCAAAGAAAACACTACCTACCTCGAATGTGTGATGATCCACAAGGAGAAAGGAGAGATCAGAAAAAAGGTAAGATGATCTGATAAAGTCATCTGGTATCCTTCACGAGGCTCTCTTCACGTTAGCAATAAGGCTACAACAGGTGGGGATGAACAGCATGGGTATGACGTTGGGACACATCATGGTTCTAGATGTACCAGGGAGATAAGGGCTGGCCCGTGTCCAAAAGGTGCCTGGGGGCCCGATTCCCTGGGGACTTCCTTGGAAAATGTCTTACCCCAAAAGGAAAGGGAGGGCGGGGCTCCCCAGAAAGGATGCCCAGCTCAAAGCTCCTATGAGGTTAGACCTGTCACAGGCTGTAGGGTGGGACCCTTGGGGATGATCACCCACCAAAAGAGAGGGAAATGAGACAATCTGGTGGGATGCAGGACCCAGGGCCACAAGGGCAGATTCCGATCCGGAACCCGAATGTGCCCAGAATTTCCAGGGGGCACTTTCCGGGAGACGGAATGTCCAACAACAGTGATCAGGGGGAAGACATATGGCTTATTCTGTGATTTTCAGGCTTTGGTGTCCCGTCAGAGGGTGTTGCTTAGGGGAACCACTGTCCTCCCAGTGGAAACTGCAGCCTTTTGCCCGGTGCATCCATCCAAACTCATCCACACGGTGGACTTAATCCCAAGAAAGACATAGCAGTAGTCCCGAGTGTTCGATGACAACAAGGTCACAAGGCTCACCAGATACAATGGTAACATGAAGCCTGTGACTGTATGAGGGGTTTGAGACGGGACAAGAAAACTCCCCCACCTGGACCCCACTGAGCCAGAATCTGCATTTTATTTTTTAAATTTTTTTTTTAACGTTTATTTATTTTTGGGACAGAGAGAGACAGAGCATGAACGGGGGAGGGGCAGAGAGAGAGGGAGACACAGAATCGGAAACAGGCTCCAGGCTCCGAGCCATCAGCCCAGAGCCCGACGTGGGGCTCGAACTCACGGACCGCGAGATCGTGACCTGGCTGAAGTTGGACGCTTAACTGACTGCACCACCCAGGCGCCCCCAGAATCTGCATTTTGACCGGATCTCTGGTGACTGAGGGCCCCAGTGAAAGAAGGCCTCAGTTCCCGCCTTCTAAACAACACTATACACTGCAGGGTTGAGGTCCCACCTACGCGTTGGCACGCCAACACCCACCCAGAGAGTGTGCATGGGTGGTGGTGACTTCACGGGGTCAGTGGATGAACAGACGACATCCAGATGAGAAGAAAAAATTTCCTAATGCGCTGACTGGTTGCATCTTTTTAGCCCAAGAACAAAGACTGTCACTGCAACTTTTCCCATGATTCTCTCCATGGGGGAGTCACGTTCGTGGTTAAAGTAAATAGCACCCAAGGACCGATTCCAGAAAAACTGGTCTACGCTAACCCAGGTAGGGAAAACATCACAGTGATCCTTCTGGACATCATTACCCTCAAGGCATGCCCAATTTTGTCTTTCTTGTCTGACTTTGCTCACTTAGCATACATAACACCTTCTTTTTGTAACTGAATACTACTCCATCGTGTGTATACATCACATCTTCTGTATCCATCCATTCAGCAACACCGTTTAGGCTGTGTCCACACGTTGGCTATCGCGAATCATAATGAATGATGATTCACATTATTGTGAATATGTGCCGTAATGAACATGGGGGTGTGTATACCTTTTGGGGATCCAGATTTCGTTTCCTTTGGGTATAGACCCAAAAGTAGGGATTGCTGGGCCATATGAGAGTTCTGCGGTGAATATTTAGAGAAACTTCCTAATTTTTCCACAGTGGCTGCACTCACTCACATTCCCACCAGCAGTGCACAGGGTTCCCTGTTTTCCACACCCTCGCTGGTATTTATCTCTCCTCTTTTTCATAATAGCCATTTAGCGGGTGTGAGACGACAGCTCCTTGCGGCTTTGATTCGCATTTCTTTGATGATGAGTGATGTGGAGTGTCTTCCCACGTAGCCGTTGGCCATCTGTGTATCTTCTTCTGAAAAATGTCTATTGAGGTCCTTTGTCCTATTCAGGTTGTTTCAGTTTTGGGGGGTCTTTTGTTGTGTTTGTTTGTTTTCTTTTGTTGTTTTCTCCTTCTTCGCCTCCTCCCACTTCTCCTCCTTCTCCTCCCAAACCCAGAGTCAAATGCTTAATGGACTGAGCCACCCAGGCGCCCCTTATCTGTGTGTTCTTAAATTTTCTTCATCAATGTCGGATAATATTCAGTATACACATCTCTCACCTTCTTGGTTCAGCTTATTCCTTGGGGCGCCTGGGTGGCGCAGTCGGTTAAGCGTCCGACTTCAGCCAGGTCACCATCTCGTGGTCCGGGAGTTCGAGCCCCGCGTCGGGCTCTGGGCTGATGGCTCAGAGCCTGGAGCCAGTTTATTCCTAAGTATTGTATTCCTTTTGTTGCTATCAGAACAAAGGGATTATTTCCTTTTTTAAATTTTTCTTATTTTTAAGTAATCTCTACACCCAATGTGGGGCTCAAACCCACAGTCCCAACATCAAGAGTCACATGCTTTACCAAATGAGCCAGTCGGGCACCCTGGAATGATTTTCTTAATTCTCTTCCTAAACGGGTTGCCATTAGAGTATACAAATACTGCTGATTTTTGTATGCTGATTTTGTATCCTGCAACTTTATTACATTTATTTATTAACTATAATAAAAGTGTTTTTTGGGACACCTGGGTGGCTCAGTTGGTTGAGCGGCAGACTTTGGCTCAGGTCATGATCTCGCGGTTCGTGAGTTCCAGCCCCATGTTGGGCTCTGGGCTGACAGTTCAGAGCCTGGGGCCTGCTTTGGATTCTGCGTCTCCCTCTCTCTCTGCTCCTCCCCTGCTTCCACTCTGTGTCTCTCTCTTTCTGAAAAATAAATAAATATTTTTAAAAATTTTTAAAAAATGAAAGTGTTTTTGTTTGTTTAGTTTTTAGGGGTTTTCTGTACACATATGATTATATTATCAGCAAACAGATAATCTTGATTTTTTTTTTTAATTTTGATACCTTTATTTCTTTTTCTTGTCGAATTGCTCTGGCTAGGATTTCCCATGCTATGTTTAAATTGAGGTGGTGATGGGGCACCTGGGTGGCTCAGTCGGTTAAGCAACCAACTTCAGCTCAGGTCATGATCTCACAGTCTGTGAGTTCGAGCCCCACGTCGGGCTCTGTGCTGACAGCTCAGAGCCTGGATCCTGCTTCCGATTCTGTGTCTCCCTCTCTCTGTCTGCCCCTCCCCTGCTCACGCTCTATCTCTCTCTGAAAAATAAATAAACATTAAAAAAATTTAAATCGAGCTGGTGAGAGTGCCTACAGTAGACTCATTTCTTACCTTACAAGGTAAGCTTTCTGTTTTTTTTCCATTGCTGTTAGCTATGGGCTTTTTACATCTGTCCTTTATTGTGTTGAGGCAAATTCTTTCTTTACGTATTTTATTGAAAGGTTTTTTTTTTTTCAATCATGAATGGATACTGAATTTTTGGATATCGGGATGTGATTTTCTTTCCTTCCGTGTGTGTATGAGACTTTGGCTTCAGGGTGATCCTGTCCTCACGAAATGAATTTGGGGGACACCTGGGTGGCTCAGTCTGTTAAGCGTACAATTCTCGATTTCAGCTCAGGTCATGAGTTTGAGCCTTGCATCAATGAGGCTTCCCGCTGACAGCACTGAGCCTGCTTGGGATTCTCTCTCTTCCTCTCTCTCTCTGCCCCTTCCCACCTCTCTCTCTATCTCTCGAAATAAAAAGTAAATAAAACAAAATGAATTTGGAAGTGTTTCCTCTTCTTCCATTTTTTGGACGTGTTTAAGAAAGACTGGAACGAACTATTGTTTGAATGCTCGGTAGAGGCTCCAAGCATGTGGTCCATTTGCCCAGATTGTTTCCTTCTTGTGTCTTCTCAGGTGGCGAGGGCACCGCTGCCCAAAACTTCTCCTGTTTTATCTACAACGTGAACTTCATGAACTGCACTTGGGCGAAAGGTCGGGCTGCGCCTGATGACGTCCAATATTTTTTGTACATACAAGACTTTAAGTAAGTGTCGACCTTGTGTAGGTGGCCTTGAAAAGCACAGGACGGGAGGGGGGGACGCCGTGACCGGTCTCCGAACACCTTGAAATCTTGTAGGGAAAAACGGGAAAGAGAGTGTCCTCATTACGTGACGGACTCACGAACCCACGTCGGATGTCACCTGCACGATCTGTCGGGATTAACGTTCCGCAATTACTTCCTGGTGAACGGTACCAGCCGAGAGACGGCGGTCCAGTTTTTTGATACGATTTTGTCCTTGAAAAAAATAGGTGAGAAGGGCGTCCTGTGGGGTGAACCCATTGCTTGGCAGGCGAGCTTGGAACAGGATTTGCTGGGACACCAGCCCGCGTTTTTTGGGGCTGCTGTTAGCACCTGGCCACAAACTGGGGGGGTTGGAAGAACGGAAAGGTATTCTCTCGCAGCTCTGGAGGCCAGAGACCCCGAGTCGAGGTGTCCATACGGTTCCTTCCTCCTGGAAGGTGGCCGAGTAAGGGGGCCAGCACCTCTTCTACTCTGAACTCAGCGTGGTGAAAAGGTGTGGTGCCCCTGCCCCCCACCGCCCACCGGAGGAAGCCAGAGCCCGCCCCCCCCAGGCCCCCACAGTGAAGTCCCAGCAGGACAGAGGGGGACATTCGGACCGGGAGGTGGCGGGAGGGGAATTCGGGCTCGCTTGTGGACCTCCCCATGTGGTAGCGGGCACAGCCTTCTCTTGCCTTTTGGGGGGACCCCGCTGACAAACGGATGCCAGCACACGTCTCCCCCAGCCCCCTCTTGCAGAGCCACCTGTTGGGGGAGCTCTAGGTGGTCGCTGGGGCCCCTGGGACTGTCACAGTAGGACAAACGTCCCCTGGCCCAGACGTGGCCACCTTCCTTCCGAGGGAACCCCCACTTTTCTTTCTTCTTCCCCGTGTTTCTAAGACTTTTATTGGACCCAGGAGGCCCCAAGATTATTGCAAACTTCAGCCCTCCCGGCTCTGTGGCCCAGGGCTGACCAGAGCCTTTGAATTTCCCGGGGTCCAGAGCCGTGAATGTGTCTTTTGTTATGTTAACGAGGTGACCGCTAAAAGCGCTCCGGGTGGGGGCCGGTTGCCAGGGTTACCAACCGCAGGCTCCGTGGCTTTGAATTCTCAGTTCCCTCCTCTGACTTCGGCCAGGGGCCGGGGGGAATGGGAGAGGGGCTGGGGGCCCCAAGGGGCAACGGTTTAAGGAGTCGGGTCTGCGTAAGGAAGGCTGCGTGCCGTCCCGAAAGGACCGGGAACGGAACGCGCCCCCTCCCACCTCCGGGGTTGAGGACCGAATGTGGCCGCCGGGAGGAGACACAGACCGCACGTCCCCAGCCCTGGCGCCACCCACCCCGCGGGGTATCCCTTCGCCGCTCGCCGGGTCAGGACGTGCGTCCTCTCCGCCCGGCTGTCCCCATAGTGGCCCCGTGCCCGCTCAGCCCCCCTGCGTCCCTCCTTCCCTCCCCCGGGGTTCCCGGGTCCCTCCCCGCAGCCGGCCACGCGGTCACGCGTGCGCACCGCCAGCCCTGCCCACGCGCCCGCCCGCGGTCCCCTTTGGTGCTCCGGGGGACCCCTGCCGGCTGCCCCTTGACGCCCGGCGGGCGGACCTGGGCCGGAGCCCCCGGGGCTCCGGGCCGTGACCTCGGTCCCCCTCGCAGAAATATACAGCCCGCCCAACAACGTCAGCGTCGACTGCAACCCGTCGCACTGCCAGATCCTCTGGGACCCGCCCAGGACGCGACACCCCTCGTCCGCCTGGGACTTCAACTACCAGCTGCGCATCCAGAAACAGGTCAGTGCGCTCGGCCCCGGACCGGACGGCGTCGACCCAGAGGGCAGACCAGCGCCCCGCCCCCCGCCGCGAGGGCCCGGGGCCCGCGGCCCCGCAGGGATGGGTGAGGCGGGGCGGCGGGGCAGAGGAGGACACGGTGCCCCCCACGGGACGGTCACCCCGCGGCCGGTCCCAGGGCGAGGGGACACCCCCGGCTGCACCCCGAAAGCCGTCGGGGCTTGGAGGTGAGCAGGCGGAGGCGGGACGCACAGGCCCTGGCCGTCCACGCCGCCGGCACCCGCCTGGAGAAGGGGGTTCTTTCCTCCAGGACCGCCGGGACCCAGTGTAGACAAGGCAGGTTCGCTCCGCCCAGACCACGGGAGGCCAGGGGGGGCAAGGCGGACTCTCTCTTGCTCATCAACGGAGACTCGGTATAGACAGGGGGGACGCTAGGCTCCATATGGACGTGCGCGCAGTGTAGACAGGGGAGACGCTTGGCTCCATATGGACCTGCGCCCAGTGTAGACAGGGGGACGCTAGGCTCCATATGGACGTGCGCCCAGTGTAGACAGGGGGACGCTGGGCTCCATATGGACGTGCGCCCAGTGTAGACAGGGGGACCCTAGGCTCCATATGGACGTGTACCCAGTGTAGACAGGGGGACGCTGGGCTCCGTATGGACCTGCGCCCAGTGTAGACAGGGGGACGCTGGGCTCCATATGGACGTGTACCCAGTGTAGACAGGGGGACGCTGGGCTCCGTATGGACCTGCACCCAGTGTAGACAGGGGGGACGCTAGGCTCCATATGGACGTGCGCCCAGTGTAGACAGGGGAGACGCTAGGCTCCATATGGACGTGCGCCCAGTGTAGACAGGGGAGACGCTAGGCTCCATATTGACTTGCGCGCAGTGTAGACAGACGGGCCACTAGGCTCCATATGGACGTGCGCCCAGTGTAGACGGGGGACGCTAGGCTCTATATGGACCTGCGCCCAGTGTAGACAGGGGGGACGCTAGGCTCCATATGGACGTGTGCGCAGTGTAGACAGGGGGACGCTAGGCTCCATATGGACGTGCGCCCAGTGTAGACGGGGGACCCTAGGCTCCATATGGACGTGCACCCAGTGTAGACAGGGGGACGCTAGGCTCCATATGGACCTGCACCCAGTGTAGATGGGGGACTCTAGGCTCCATATGGACGTGCACCCAGTGTAGACAGGGGGACGCTAGGCTCCATATGGACATGTGCCCATTGTAGACAGGGGACGCTAGGCTCCATATGGACATGCGCCCAGTGTAGACAGGGGGACCCTAGGCTCCATATGGACGTGTGCCCAGTGTAGACAGGGGGACGCTGGGCTCCGTATGGACCTGCGCCCAGTGTAGACAGGGGGACGCTGGGCTCCATATGGACGTGCACGCAGTGTAGACGGGGACGCTGGGCTCCATATGGACGTGCGTCCAGTGTAGACAGACGGGCCGCTACGCTCCATATTGACTTGCGCGCAGTGTAGACAGGGGGGACTCTAGGCTCCATATGGACGTGCGCCCAGTGTACACGGAGGGGGATGATAGGCTCCACATGGCCCTGCGTGCAGTGTAGACAGGGGAGACGCTAGGCTCCATATGGACCTGCGCCCAGTGTAGACGGAGGGGGATTATAGGCTCCACATGTCCCTGCGCGCAGTGTAGACAGGGGAGACGCTAGGCTCCATATGGACCTGCGCCCAGTGTAGACAGGGGGGACGCTAGGCTCCATATGGACCTGCGCCCAGTGTAGACAGGGGGGACGCTAGACTCCATATGGACCTGCGCCCAGTGTACACGGGGGGAGGGGGGACGATAGGCTCCATATGGATGTGTGCGCAGTGTAGACGGGGGACGCTAGGCTCCATATGGACCTGCGCCCAGTGTAGACAGGGGGTTGCTAGGCTCCATATGGACGTGCACCCAGTGTAGACAGGGGGACACTGGGCTCCATATGGACCTGCGCCCAGTGTAGACAGGGGGGACGCTAAGCTCCATATGGACGGGCGCGCAGTGTAGACAGGGGGGCCGCTAGGCTCCATATGGACGTGTGCCCAGTGTGCACAGGGGGGATGCTAGGCTCCATATGGACGTGCGCCCAGTGTAGACAGGGGGGACGCTAGGCTCCATATGGACGTGTGCCCAGTGTGCACAGGGGGGATGCTAGGCTCCATATGGACGTGCGCCCAGTGTAGACAGGGGGGACGCTAGGCTCCATATGGATGTGTGCCCAGTGTAGACAGCGGGCCGCTAGGCTCCATATGGACGTGCGCCCAGTGTAGACAGGGGGACGCTAAGCTCCATATGGACCTGCGCCCAGTGTAGACGGGGGGGGGGGGGACGCTAGGCTCCATATGGACGTGTGCGCAGTGTAGACAGGGGGGACGCTAGGCTCCATATGGACGTGCACCCAGTGTAGACGGGGGGGGGGACGCTAGGCTCCATATGGACGTGTGCGCAGTGTAGACAGGGGGGACGCTAGGCTCCATATGGACGTGCACCCAGTGTAGACAGGCCGCTAGGCTCCATATGGACGTGCTCCCAGTGTAGACGGGGGACACTAGGCTCCATATGGACGTGCGCCCAATGTAGACGGGGGACACTAGGCTCCATATGGACGTGCGCCCAATGTAGACGGGGGGACGCTAGGCTCCATATGGACCTGCGCCTAGTGTAGACAGGGGGAGCCCTCACTCCACTTCCAGCAGTGCCCAGTGTAGACAAGGGGGAGCCCTCTCTCCACATCCGCCTGCGCCCAGTGTAGACAAACACGACCTCCAGCCCTTGCTTGGCCCCATCCGCCGCTGGCTTGAACCCCAGGCATGATCAGCCCCCATTTCCCTCCGTGGATGAGTCCCACCCTCAGTCCCCACGTGACTCGGGGTGAAGGCAGCTCACAGGGCCTCAGCCGTCCCCTGGGCCCCGGGGTGTGACCCTTGACCACACTCCCAGGGGACAACGTGTGAAAACTGTAAAAATGTGCCCAATGCAGAAAAGTACATCTAGTTCTGTTTGTTTTTTCTAGAACAACAAGGAACACGCCGGAAATCAACTGGTGAGTTAAAACCCTGACCCAGAAGATTCCTGTGAGCGTGACCCAGATTTCTTCCTGCCAAACACCTGTAGTGGATGGACATCAACGTCCTTTATGGGGACGTTTCCTAAGTCCTAGGGACACTCTGACCTTCCGTATCGTCTTCTGTCCAATGGGGCTTAGCTCAGTCCCCGTCTCTGCTCCTGGCCCTTGTACCCGCTGAGTGATTTCTACTTGGGGGAGCCCCCGAGACCACGTGTTTCTAGACAGTTCTGTTGCTCGGCCCCGTGAGGGAGCGTGCTTCTGAACCTGTCAGCTGCCTCGGTGGGGTCGTTGCAAAGGCATTCCCCCCCGCCCGCTCCCCCCCACGTCCCGCCCCAGCCCTTCTTTGCTGAACACAGGAGACCCTGCCTTGAAACTTTTCTCTTCTGTCCAAAGATCGACGTGACCGGCAAATCAGAAAATAAATACAACTTCCCGAGTCCAGAGCCCAGACCCAAGCACACTGTGACGATACGAGCCTCAGACGCACGGGGACAGCATTGGAGCGCCTGGAGCCAGCCCGTGGAGTTCGGTACGTGACCCGGGAGCACCCCCGAATCCTTCTGTTAGCCCATCCCGTCTCCCTGGAGGCTCACGACCCAGGGGTCTCCGTGCGCTTGTCTGTGCTCCTTCAGAGGAAGGACAAACTCCCCGCAGCCTCCTGAACCGGCCACCCCAGCCAGAAGGACTCTCCTGGTCTGACACTTGTAGGGCAACTTTGTTGAAGCCGTATGCCCGCAGAGAAAAAAAAAAAAACCATATGCCTGGAAATGCGTATGGTTGCAGGGGTCCATTTGCATTTATTTTTTTATTTTTTAAATTTACTTATCTATTTGGTCCATTTCTATTTTATTTGGAGGTTAAAATTTATTTATTTGGTCCATTTTTATTTTATTTGGGAGGTTAAAATTTGTTTATTTGGTCCATTTTTATTTTCTTTGGGGATTTGAAATGCATTTACTTAGTCATTTGGTTTGTTTTTTAGAAATTAATTAATTTTTTTGGTCCCTTTTTTTTAAATGTTTATTTTTTTATTTAAAAAAGTCTTTTTTAATGTTTTTATTTATTTTTGAGACAGAGAGAAACAGAGCATGAGCAGGGGAGGGGTGGAGAGAGAGGGAGACACAGAATCCAAAGCAGGCTCCAGGCTGCAAGCTGTGAGCGCAGAGCCTGATGCAGGGGTTGAAGTCATGAACTCTGAGATCATGACCAGAGCCGAAGTCAGACGCTTATCCGACTGAGCCCCCCAGGAGCCCCTAAATGTTTGTTTATTTTTGAGAGACAGAGCAGGAGCAGGGGAGAGGCAGAGAGACAGAGAGACACAGAATCCAAAGCGGGCTCCAGGCTGCGAGCTGTCAGTGCAGAGCCTGATGCAGGGGTTGAAGTCATGAACCCCAAGATCATGACCAGAGCCGAAGTCGGACGCTTAACCGACGGAGCCTCGCAGGCGTGCCTTTTTGGTCCCCTTTGAAATCGGTTTATCGCACCGTCAGAGCACGTTATGCTGTGGACGATGCAGAGGCCCCTTTGGCTCATGGACAGCTTTGCAGGAAGGCTTCGGGGTGGACACTTGGCGGGTCCCCCGCCGCTCTGAGCCTTTCTCCTCCGCGGCCGGCCGGCGAGGGAATGACTGCCGTGTGTCTCCAGTCTGCCCTGAGGGGTACGAGGTGCGTCCCCCTGTCTCCCCAGGCTCCACACAAGCCACAGCCAGCTTTGTGCACGTCTATGTGCTCGTGGTCCTGGGGACCTTCGTCTGTGCCCTGATTCTCAGCTGCCTTGTGAAAAGGTAACGCCACTGGTGGGTTGGATGGAGCTCACAGAGCTGGTGGTGTGCCCTCAGCAGGGGGCGGTGTAGACGCGGGCCAACGGGGGCCTCGTCGGGACCCCCCGACGGGCAGCCCCAGAGCCCCCCAGGGGCCCTACCGAGCCCACCCGTGCGCCCCCCCCCCTTCAGCCAGATGGGCGCTGGGGGCCCCCGACCTCAGCTTCTCTTTCTGCCAAAGCTTCCTGTCCCCGTGCGAGTCTCACCAAGGCCTCGGGGCCCAGCCGGCGACTTCCAGTCTTCCGGCCTTTGCACATGGGGAACGGAGGCTCCTGTGTGGGCAGCAGACGTGTGCCCTCGGCTCCAACAGGGTCTCGATGCCCCTCACACGCACCTCAGAATGAAAGGCACACGCAGAAAAGTTAATTCTCACCTACAGGCCAATTCAGAGCATGCTTTGCGAACCTGGGGCATCTTCGCAGAGTGTGGCCCTCCTGCACGATGGGGGGACCCTCTGGGTGGCCTCCTGTGCCCAGCCCTCGATGGCCCCCCGCGTCCTGGCTGGGCATCCGGTGGCCGTTCCCCTCAGGACTGAGGCGCGTGGCCAACGGCACAGGACAAGGGGGGGCTTTCCTGGCCGGCTGAATGCGGGGGCCGCATGGCACCCCCGTTGCCCAGGGACCCTGCACCTGGGAGCAGACGGGAACAGGGGCCACAGCCACCGGAACGGTGACAGAGCGCGTGCTTTACCCAGGGCACTTATCTTCGTGAAAAGCTGCTTGCGTTTCCTGTGGAAACAGGAAAAAATGACCACAAACCAGATGTCTTGAAACAACAGAAATGAATCGTCTCCCAGCATTGGAGATGAGAGTCTGAGACCCAGACAGGGAAGGACCACTGAGATCCAGGAGGGGCAGGACCACTGAAGTCCAGGCAAGGAAGGACCACTGAGATCCAAGCAGGGCAGGGCCCCTGAGATCCAGGCAGGGCAGGGCCACTGAGATCCAGGCAGGGCAGGGCCACTGAGATCCAGGCAGGGCAGGGCCGCTGAGAGCCAGGCAGGGCAGGACCCCTGAGATCCAGGTGGGGCAGGGCCGCTGAGATGCAGGCAGGGCAGGGCCACTGAGATTCAGGCAGGGCAGGGCTGCTGAGGTCCAGGAGGGGCAGGACCTCTGAGATCCAGGAGGGGCAGGGCCACTGAGATCCAGGAGGGGCAGGACCACTGAGATCCAGGCAGGGCAGGGCCGTTGAGATCCAGATAGGGAAGGGCCCCTGAGATCCAGGCAGGGCAGGGCCACTGAGAGCCAGGCAGAGCAGGACCCCTGAGATCCAGGCGGGGCAGGGCCGCTGAGATCCAGGCAGGGCAGGGCCGCTGACATCCAGGCAGGGCAGGGCCACTGAGATCCAGGCAGGGCAGGGCCACTGAGACCCAGGCAGGGAAAGGCCACTGAGATCCAGGCAGGGCAGGACCAGTGAGATCCAGGTGGGCAGGACCACTGAGATCCAGGCAGGACCAGTGCGATCCAGGCAGGACAGGGCCACTGAGATCCAGAAGGGTCAGGGCCTCTGAGACCCAGTAGGGGCAGGGCCACTGAGATCCAGGCAGGGCAGGACCAGTGAGATCCAGGTGGGCAGGACCACTGAGATCCAGGCAGGACCAGTGCGATCCAGGCAGGACAGGGCCACTGAGATCCAGAAGGGTCAGGGCCTCTGAGACCCAGTAGGGGCAGGGCCACTGAGATCCAGGCAGGGCAGGGCCGCTGAGATCCAGGCAGGGCAGGACCACTGAGATCCAGGTGGGCAGGACCACTGAGATCCAGGTAGGACCAGTGCGATCCAGGCAGGACAGGGCCACTGAGATCCAGGAGGGACAGGGCTGCTGAGATCCAGGCAGGGCAGGACCGCTGAGATCCAGGAGGGGCGGGACCCCTGAGATCCAGGCAGGGAAGGGCCACTGTGATCCAGGCAAGGCAGGGCCACTGAGATCCAGGCAAGGCAGGGCCGCTGAGATTCATGCAGGGCAGGGCCGCTGAGATCCAGGCAGGGCAGGGCCACTGAGATCCAGGAGGGGCAGGACTGCTGAGATTCAGGCAGGGCAGGACCCCTGAGATCCAGGCAGGGCAGGACCCCTGAGATCCAGGCAGGGCAGGGCCGCTGAGATCCAGGCAGGGCAGGGCCACTGAGATCCAGGAGGGGCAGGACTGCTGAGATTCAGGCAGGGCAGGACCCCTGAGATCCAGGCAGGGCAGGACCCCTGAGATCCAGGCAAGGCAGGGCCACTGAGATCCAGGCAAGGCAGGGCCGCTGAGATTCATGCAGGGCAGGGCCGCTGAGATCCAGGCAGGGCAGGGCCACTGAGATCCAGGAGGGGCAGGACTGCTGAGATTCAGGCAGGGCAGGACCCCTGAGATCCAGGCAGGGCAGGGCCACTGAGATCCAGGCAGGGCAGGGCTGCTGAGATCCAGGCAGGGCAGGGCCACTGAGACCCAGGCAGGGCAGGGCTGCTGAGATCCAGGCAGGGCAGGGCCACTGAGACCCAGGCAGGGCAGGGCTGCTGAGATTCAGGCAGGTCAGGACCCCTGAGATCCAGGCAGGGCAGGGCCACTGAGATCCACGCAGGACAGGGCCGCTGAGATCCAGGAGGGACAAGACCACTGAGATCCAGGCAGGGAAAGGCCGCTGAGATCCAGGGCGGGCAGGGCTGCTGAGATCCAGGCAGGGGGGGACCAGTGAGATATTGGAGGGGCAGAACCACTGAGATTCAGGCAGGGCAGCACCTCTGAGATCCAGGCAGGGCAGGTCTGCTAAGATCCAGGAGGGACAGAACCACTGAGATCCAGAAGGGGCAGAAACACTGGGATCCAGGCAGGGCAGGACCCCGAGATCCAGGGGGGACAGGACCACTCAGATCCAGGCAGGGCAGGGACACCCGTCATTGGGTTTAGGTTCCCTCATCCAGGATGAGCTCACATTAACTTGATTACATCTGCAAAGATAAAATTCCCAGCAAGGTCCTGTTTCCAGGTGCCTGGACTCAGGACCTGAGTATATATTTTGGGGGGACAGCACTCAGCTGTTCAGGCTCAGATGCACAAATGAGGTCAGGCCGCTGGAAATACTGCCGACCATAAACCCAGCTCGCGGGCAGGAACCTGCCGGATCGGAAAGCGTGCTCTCCAAGGTTGGGGGGACAGGGGGACATGTCCGGGGACCCCGGGCTCCCCCAGGATGCCCACGATGGGCCACATCCTGCAGTCCATCCCCGTACCCCAGGGACTCAGTCTCGTGTTTGCTCATTTCTCTGAGATTCGAGCCTTCAGTGAAATCGTTCCCCGGAACGTGGCTGTGGCTTCTCACACGGCAGGAGGACGTGTCCCACGTCACAGACGGGTGAGGTTACATGCCAGTCTGTCCTTCACACGCTCCTTGTGTCCCCAGGTTGTTTGCATCAGAGACCTTATTCCCGCGGATTCCGCACATCAAGGATAAATGGAGTGAGAACGTTCACACTGACCACCAGGTAGGTGGGGGGGGGGGGCAGCGAACCAACACGGGGGTGGGCAGTGAGCCTCCTTCCCCTCCCTTGGTCCCCAGGCTCGGTCCTTCCCCAGGACCTTTGCACGTGCCGGACCATATGCCTGGAGGCCCCTGTCCCAAGCCGTCCCATCAAGTGGTCCTTTTATGCCTCAGTCACAGGGGGCCCTGCCCACCGGGCCCCCGGTTCCCATCCACAGCCCTCGGCCACCCGAGCCCCGCTCGCTGGGTTCCCGAAAACCCGACACCCCGTCCTCCCTGTGCTCCCCAGATCATCTGGGAGAAATCCACCCCGGATACAGGAAAGATCGACCATGAAGAGATCCTAACCGTGGAGGAAGTCACCGTCGCCCCGGAGAGCGTGTGAACCACAAAGATGCTTCCAGCCCCGGAACGTTCTGGAAGCCGTTTTGTCTTTTCATTGTTTGAACACTTATTTATAAGGCGCTCTATTTTTTTACTTTAAAACAACGTGGTCTTTTGCAAGGATGCCTGTAGTCGGAGTTGAATGCCGTTGGGTCCCGACCCCATGACGCGCCTTCCTTGACCCCCGGGGAGCAATGAGCCTTTCCCTCCCGTGGCTCAGGCGTCCCCCTGCCAGCAGCCGGTGGGTCTGGGGCATGGCCTCTGACACACTTGTCCCGTGCGAACAGTGGCCTCCCCGTACAGGGACCATCTCAGGGTCCCGAGCGTAATCACCTGTAAGGGCCCGTTGGTCACAGAAGGTCACATGTTCACAGGCTTCGGGAATCGGGTCGTGGACATCCCTGGGGACATTAGTCCACAACATGGGGGTCAGGACTTGGACACCTTTGTGTGCGGGCATGGGAGGGAGGGGAGGGGACTTCCCTCAAAGATCCTGGCCGCACCTCTGCATCGTGACTTCTGAGAGGGCAAATCCTACGACCTGCAGGCCGCCCTGCGCACGTGAGGGTATGCGCCAGGAGAGCGTCTAATGCGGGCCTTCGTGAGACAACAGGGCACATCCAGGACCGGAAGTGAACGTGGCCGGGAAGGATGTCAGCTGCACGTACCCGGGGTGCCCGCAGAAGGTCTCCAAAGCCAGCAGGAGTGTCCCGTGGAAACCACGGCTTACCTCCGGGCTGGATTTGTTCACGAGGACAAAGCTAACGGGAGAGCAAGATATATGTGGAAAATGTATATACAGAGAGATACAGATGCAGACACAGATACAGGTAGACCCATATCGGAATATATACCCAGAAGGGACAGGAAAATATATACGTGGATACATATGCACAAAGAGATACATATTTGCAGAAATATGTGTGGATACGTATGCAGGAAGAGATACATATTTGCAGAAATACCTGTGGATACGTATGCATGAAGAGATAGATGTTTGCAGAAATACGTGTGGATATGTATGCACAAAAAGATACGCGTCTGCAGAAATATGTGTGGATACTTATGCACGAAGAGATACATGTTTGCAGAAACACATCCGCACATATATACAAAAAGATAGACACGAAGACGATGCACGGATGGTTATCCAGGAATTGGCTCATGCGATGTCGATGGCGGGGCTGCTGAGGGTGAAGCCTGCCGGGCAGGTGGGCATGTAGCAGGGGACACTCCAGACTCGAGGCAGAATTCCTTCTCTGGGCAACCTCAGAGTGTGCCCTTGAGGTCTTCGCCTGATTAGACGAGGCCCACCCCCCCCATGTGAACTAGCATCTCTTCAAGTCAGCTGCTTGTGGATTTTTTGTCCCACCTACAAAACAGCCCGAGTGTTTGACTGAATAATGGGGACGGAGGGGGTGCTGTTGCCCATCCATGTGATGCCCATCCACATGAAATGACCATCACGGAACTATTTAAAGGGTGAACTCATCATGATGTGCTGTCCAGTGGGTCCCCTGTGCCAGTCCTAAGTGACCCCCGCCAGGGCAGTGGGCACACGCTCCCAACGGTAGTCCCCACCCCCAACCTGTGCTTTCCCACGGGCTCCTCTGGGCTCAGGGGTGCCGGCCCCGGGGGGAGGGGCTGGTGCAGACCTCCTAGTCCCGGCTCTTTGTTCCACAGCAGCTCCCAACACTCTTGGAGGAGTTCACGGCTGTGTCTCCGACTCACCCTACCTCATGGGTTCCCACAGGTGCTTCTCCATTCCGCCTCCCAAGCCTCCCCCTCCTCTGACCCTGAACATGTTTTAGAGTCACTTCCTGGATTCGCGAGCGGATGTGATATCAGTCATTATCCTGCTAGTATGAATTTGGAAGCACGGGCCCAGACTCCCTGCATTTCGTTCTCATCTGGAAGCGTGGACGGTGTTGTGGGGAATCTAAACTCAGAAGGAGGAGTCGCTGGCCGTGATTCTTTCATTCCCCAACCAGCTAAGAGTTCGGGCGACAGCCCTCTACCCCACCCCATTATTCAATCAAACACTCACTGAGGGGTGTTTTGTAAGTGGGACCAAAAGTCCGCAAGCAGCTCACTTTAAGTAAAGAGAGGTGACGTCACATGGGGGTGGGCCTCGTCTAATCAGGTGACGACCTCAAGGGCACACCCTGAGGTTTCCCGGAGAAGAAAACCCTAAGATGAGTCCCAGAGGAATACTTTCATGCTCCACACCTTGCAAAGGCCGTAGGCTGTGGGGACCGGCCAGCCACAGGCTGGGGGTCAGAAGGACCAGAGTGGTGGCAGGGACCAGGCCCAGACCTTGGGGTTTTCCTTGGAGCCGTGGTTCTCACAGCCCCGTTGTTCTTACAGGTGGGGCCACACCACTTGTGGGGAGGAAGGCTCCCTCGTGCCTGTGCTCCTGAGATAATGGTCTGGGGCCCACCTCGGCCCCCAGGGTCTCCCATGGTCAGGAGCGTCAGGCGAAGGCACCCGGGGGGCTGAGCGGCTGACGGGGGAGGGAACTGAGCCCATGGGGAGTTCACCCCCAGGAAATGAGACCTGGGGGCACAGTGGCAGTCGCGGGAGGCCGTGCAGGTGAGTGGGGGTCCTTTGTCTTGCACAGGCACGGGGTGAGGGGCCAGGACAGCAGGACAAGTGCTGGCGGTGGGTAAGGGAACCGGGGACCCACTGGAAGGCGATCGGACTCTGGAAATGCAGGCAGGGCAGCCCAGGTGGGAGGGGGCGTTTGCATGAGGTTCCAAGGGGCTGACGACACAGCAGCAGAAACCACTGTGGGAGGCCTTGAAACTTCCCATGTGCATCTCCCCCCAACCCCCGCCCCAGCTCTGCAGACCAGAGTCTGAGATCCAGGCAGAGCTGCTGAGCTCCAAGAGGGGCAGAGCGGCTGAGACCCAGGCGGGGCAAGACCCTTGAGATCTAGGACGGACAGGGCCGCTGAGATCGAGGCAGGGCAGGGCCACTGAGATCCAGGAGGGGCAGGGCCTTTGAGATCCAGGCAGGGCAGGGCGGCTGAGATCCAGGCAGGGCAGGACCACTGAGATCCAGGCAGGGCAGGACCACTGAGATCCAGGCAGGGCAGGGCCGCTGAGATTCAGGAGGGGCAGGACCACTGAGATCCAGGAGGGGCAGGACCACTGAGATCCAGGGGGGCAGGGCCAGTGAGATCCAGTAGGGGCAGGGCCAGTGAGATCCAGGCAGGGCAGGACCACTGAGATCCAGGAGGGGCAGGACTAGTCAGATCCAGGCAGGGCAGGTGCGCTGAGATCCAGGAGGGGCAGGGCCACTGAGGTCCAGGAGGGGGGCAGGGCCTTTGAGATCCAGGCAGGGCAGGGCCACTGAGATCCAGGCAGGGCAGGGCCACTGAGATCCAGGAGGGGCGGGGCCACTGAGATCCAGGAGGGGCGGGGCCACTGAGATCCAGGAGGGGCGGGGCCACTGAGATCCAGACAGGGCAGGACCACTGAGACCCAGGCAGGGCAGGACCACTGAGATCCAGGTAGGGCAGGACCTCTGAGATCCAGGCAGGGCAGGACCACTGAGATCCAGGAGGGGCAGGACTAGTCAGATCCAGGCAGGGCAGGGGCGCTGAGATCCAGGAGGGGCAGGGCCACTGAGGTCCAGGAGGGGGGCAGGGCCTTTGAGATCCAGGCAGGGCAGGGCCACCAAGATCCAGGCAAGGCAGGGCCACTGAGGTCCAGGCAGGGAAGGGCCACTGAGATCCAGGAGGGGCAGGGCCACTGAGTTCCAGGCAGGGTAGGGCCACTGAGATCTAGGCAGGGCAGGGCCACTGAGATCCAGGCTGGGCGGGACCACTGAGATCCAGGCAGGGCAGGGCCGCTGAGATCCAGGCAGGGCAAGACCACTGAGATGCAGGCAGGGCAGGGCCACTGAGATCCAGGCAGGGAAGGGCTGCTGAGATCCAGGCAGGGAAGGGCCGCTGAGATCCAGGAGGGGCAGGACTAGTCAGATCCAGGCAGGGCAGGGGCGCTGAGATCCAGGAGGGGCAGGGCCACTGAAACCCAGGAGGAGCAGGGCCACTGAGATCCAGGCAGGGCAGGGCGGCTGAGATCCAGGCAGGGCAGGGCGGCTGAGATCCAGGAGGGGCAAGACCCACTGAGATCCAGGCGGGGCAGGACCACTGAGATCCAGGCAGGGAGGGGCCGCTGAGATCCAGGCAGGGCAGGGCCACTGAGATCCAGGAGGGGCAGGACCACTGAGATCCAGGCAGGGCAGGGCCACTGAGATCCAGGCTGGGCGGGACCACTGAGATCCAGGCAGGGCGGGGCCACTGAGATCCAGGCAGGGCAGGACCACTGAGATGCAGGCAGGGCAGGGCCACTGAGATCCAGGCAGGGAAGGGCTGCTGAGATCCAGGCAGGGAAGGGCCGCTGAGATCCAGGAGGGGCAGGGCCACTGAAACCCAGGAGGAGCAGGGCCACTGAGATCCAGGCAGGACAGGGCGGCTGAGATCCAGGCAGGGCAGGGCGGCTGAGATCCAGGAGGGGCAAGACCCACTGAGATCCAGGCGGGGCAGGACCACTGAGATCCAGGCAGGGCAGGGCCACTGAGACCCAGGAGGGGCAGGACCTCGGAGATCCAGGCAGGGCTGTGCTCCCTCCAGAGGCTCCAGCAGACGGTCCTTCCTGCCTCTTCCAGCTTCTGGGGCTCCAGGCGCCCCTGGGCTTGTGGCCACATCCCTCCCGTGTCTGCCTTGGTTTTAATGTGGCTTCTCTCTGTGTCTGTGTCTCTCCTCTTGTCAGGTCCCCTGTCACTGGATTTAAGGCCACCCTGATCCAGGATGGGCTCTGTTTACATGCCTCATCACATCTGCAAAGACCCTGTTTCCAAATCAGGTCCCCGTCCCGGGTACCAGGAGCTGGAACAGGGACATATATTCTGGGGACACAAACTCCAGCTTTCTCGTGAGGACTCCCTCCCCCGTGGGTGGGTCCCCAAAGCCCCAGCCCGTCTCCAGCCACACGTGGTCCCCTTTGCCATCCGTCTTCGTATAAAGCCCACCTGGTTTTGGTGAAATTGTAATTTTCACAGCGTTTTCAGCGTTTTCATAGACGCCAGGGTGGGGAGATCAGAGGCCAGAGAAGCAGGGCGGGGGTGGGGGGGTGGGGACGAGTCTTGTCCCTTCCGATTCATCCGCTGGGACTTGAGACGAAATATTTTCCAAGCTCGGACCCGCTGGTTTAGCCGCCAGCCGGTGTGGACAGGGAAACGTTTGTCTGTGAGGCCGTCACGGGCTGTGCGGGGGAGGGGTGCGCGGTTTCCTGCCTTCGTCCGCACTGCATCCCAGCTTGGAACGTTCTGGCGGGTCTGCAGCCTTCAGTTAGAAACATTGTAGGGGCGCCTGGGTGGCTCAGTCGGTTGAGCGTCCGACTTCGGCTCAGGTCACGATCTCGCGGTCCATGAGTTCGAGCCCCGCGTCGGGCTCTGGGCTGATGGCTCAGAGCCTGGAGCCTGTTTCAGATTCTGTGTCTCCCTCTCTCTCTGACCCTTCCCCGTTCATGCTCTGTCTCTCTCTGTCTCAAAAATAAATAAATGTTAAAAAAAAATTAAAAAAAAAAAAAGAAACATTGTAGCCACGTCGACCTCTGACCCTTGTAACTCGTCTCCGTCTCCGTGGAGTCAGCAGCAGGCGGGGAAGGTTCTAGACTCCCGCACACGGCTGGCTGCTGGCCCGAGCCCCCATGTGCTGCGAGACCTGTAGGACCCCAGGGTCCCCCGCGATGCTTCTCTGGGACAGGACCCACCGTCACGCCCAAGACGGCCCGGCCGTCCCCACCCGCAGCCTCGGGGACCCGCCCTTCGCACAACGTGTGTTATATAACCCAGAATGAGCCACGCTGTCCCAGGCCCCCTCCCCGCATGGCCCCCAGCACTCCTCAACGCGGAGGCCGCTAACCGAAAGGGACGGTCACCGTCTTGGCGAGCCCCGGGGCGTCCCAGAGCCGTCACCAAAGTGCCAGCAGTGGAGGTGGTTCCAGAGGCACACAGCTGCCTCCTAATTCAGCGTCTCCTGGGCGTTCACGAGCACACAGGCAGGTGCATCACCCGAGGCCCCTCGTGAGCTCCGGCCAGGGTATGAACTGTGGAAACCCCACTGCACGTTCAACCCACAACGATGATCTTTTCGAATTCTGTGATACGTGTCTAGGGGCGGAGGCAGATTTTTTTTTATAAAAAAAAATTTTTTATGTTTATTTTTGAGAGAGAGAGACAGAGTGTGACGGGGGAGGGGCAGAGAGAGAGGGAGACACGGAATCCGAAGCAGGTTCCAGGCTCCGAGCCGTCAGCACAGAGCCTGATGCAGGGGTTGAAGTCACGAACCGTGAGATGACGACCTGAGCCGAAGTTGGACGCTTCACCGACTGACCATCCAAGCGCCTCTAGAACGTAAACGCGACGTGGACAGGAAGCCAGGATTCTCTCCCTCACGATGGGATTCCCCTTCTGACGCGGGAATGGATCCTTCGCAAACACCCTTTCAAACAGAAAACACACCGAGTCTCGACCACCAAGTCCCCCGTGTCGGCTCTTGGCAGAGAAAATGCTCGGCACTGTGGACCGTTTGCTGTGTTCTAGAACCTTCTAGACCCGCACTGCCTGCCGAGGGCATCCCTGCCCCAAGGCTCCTTCGCCAGGTGCCTCCTGCGTCCCCGAATGTTGCACAGCTGCCTCTACTGCTCCGTAGGACCTCCTCGTTCCCACCGTTGGCCTAGAGGGTCAACCCCATGGTCGCAAGGCCTTTCGCATTCTGGTTCCTTGTGTTGTCCACGTGCCGTGCCTCGGACCACCCCAGACACGGCAATATCCGTGGCGGTTGTCGATCCGAGGGCCGGCTGAGGAGCCCTGACCCCGACGTAGGTCCCGCCTGCCGATTCAGCGGCCGCCCGGCCCCGTGGCGGGCTTCCTTCCCCATGACCAGGAATCTTGCCAAAGAGGGCGCCATATTGAATTGACACTCGTGAGACGCTCCCTTTTCCAAATCACACAGAGACCGCCGACCGTCTCGGGACTCGCGGTCCTCTGGAAACGTCCCACTTAGCTGTGGGGTTGGGAGGGAAAGATCACCGCCCCCAGCCCCGCTCCTGAAGTAGACAGCAAGAACCTAAGCAGTGCAGATGGCTGGGGATGATGTAAACCACTCAATGGTTTGCATGTGCCAAGACCCGTGCTTACAACCACGTCCGCCTGGGGACAACCCTTCCGTGACACCCAGCTGATGGACCTCTTTGCTCGTGTCAAACACCACTTTGTCCTGTGGTGTAGACGAGACAGACCCCACACGCCCCAACGTCTACGAGATCGTGAATCCTGACAATGGGCTCGCCTCCCCCTGAATGAGAGGAGCAGACGTGGGGGGGGGGGGCACAGAAGGTTCCAGAACAGGAAGCCCAGCACGGAGACCCTGGCTCCCCTGTGCTCCCCAGATGGACCCCGTTGGGCAAGTGTCCAGAGACCCGGAGCTGTAGAAACAGGAACCCTGAGTGGCTGATAAACGGCACAGAGCCGGCTTCACGCTGGACACGTCGGGGACGCTTCCTGTCCCGAGATAACAAGGCTGCTGCTCGTTGATGGGCAGGACACGGCTGACGTGCGTCCAGATGAATCATGCGAGGGTCTCCGGGCAGCACAGGCTCCTGACCAGGCCGTGTCTCCTTGTCCGTGCCCAGAGTCTGCCCTCGGGGACCCTGCTCGTCTGGTGTCATCGTCATTGCCTGTCACCCGGGCAGGACAGCGTCCCCTGAAAGTGCTGAGACGGCCCAAGACAGGTGCCGAGAGCTGAGCGGCCAGTAAGTGGACGTCGTCCCATTGGTGGGGGCAGGGGGCTGCTGTCCCAGGGCAGGGGGTGCTCAGGACGGGAGGGAAGGGCGGAGACAGCTGGGCGCATCCCTGACGGAGGGCTGGTCTCTGATACAGACGGGTAGGAGACCGTGGTCCAGGTGGGGACCCAGGCTGCGGGGGTTGATGAGGTGACACCCGGGAAGGGTGCGACTGTGGAAGCAGACCACCAAGGCCACGTCCGGAGCAGGTGCACCCAGGCCGTGACTCACAGCCGCCGGCCGTGGGCGAGCCCTCGGATCGTCCCCGAGGTGCACGGTAACCTCTGCGATCGTCCTGCCTCGGGGCTGGAGGCTCTGGACCAAGGGGCAGATGGGGTGGCTGAGGCCTGAGGCCAACCCTGGTTCCCATCGCAGAAGACGGGCCGATCGGCTGGGAAGGGGCCAGGCGTCATCAGTGACCGGTGGCCGGAGAGCGGGCTTACCTTGCCGAAGCCTGGGGACAGGTCCTTGGAGCCCACAGGAAAGACAGGAAGCCAGGAACAAATGTAGGCGTCGATAGAGGGAACCCCCCCTCGTGACGGGTTAATATTCTCAGAGTGAGAACGACCCTGGGGTCCTGGGGTCACGTGCTGAAGCACCTGGTCGCTGAAAAATGCACAGACGTTTCTCTTGTTTTCTTCCTCTCTTATTTTTTATTGTTATATGTTTTTAAATCTTTTAATGTGTATTTTGGAGAGACAGAGAGACAGAGGGCAAGTGGGGGAGGGGCAGAGAGAGAGGGCGACACAGAATCCGAAGCAGCTCCAGGCTCCGAGCTGTCAGTGCAGAGCCTGATGCAGGGGTTGATTGAACTCACGAACCGTGAGATCACGACCTGAGCCGAAGTCGGACGCTCAACCAACTGGGCCCCCCAGGTGCCCTTTTAATATCGTTATTTTTTTAAGTTTGCACCCAAGTTAGTTCACGTACACACGCGGAGATTTTTCATCGGAGGGCGAGCTGAGGTTTTGTCTCAAAATCACACGGGAGGGAGGACAGGGGTGCAGGGATGTGCAGGGAACCGATTGGGGGTGTCCTTTCGCTTGTCGGGGGCAAGAGACGGTCTCACCTCCCCAGACAGCCCCCGACGGTGAACAAGAGAGACACGGCTGCAAACACCCAGGAACTGCATCAGATTGGGGGCGGGGAGGGCGGGGGAGGTTTCTTGCAGACGCGGGGCGTGGGGGTGCAAACAGAAAACGGGGATCCTGTTTGTTGCACTGAGACGTGTGTAAGAAACGGGGCGTCCGGGAGCGTTGATGGGCACGACCTTGGGGCAAAGCCACGCCAAGAGAAACACATCCAGCTTCCGTGACTCAGGGACACGGCCTGCACGTGAACGTGGAGATTTAAGGACCAATCAGGACTTGGCACACGGCTCGGCCGTGTTCCCAGGAGGCCCCCGGGGTGCCGAGTTCAGATTCTGTCCGCTCTGCGGGATGCCCTGGGGTCACAGGGTGCATCCGACCGTCCCCGGGGTCCGTCCGCAGGCTGGCCCGTCCCGACGTGGGGGCCCACGGAGCCACACCTCTGCCTGCTGAACCCACCTCCGGACGCACCAGGAAGCCCGCCAGGCTCCCCCTCCAGGGTCCAGACAGGAGCCCCCACCCTCGGACTCACAGTGCAGACCCAGGTGATGCTGGGGAGGCCCGTGAACACGCACATGGCCCCCCATCGGCCCCCTTTGCTTTCTGGTGACTCTGCTGTATGACTCAGATCGGGCAGCCGGGACAAATACCCCGCACGGAGCGGGATCCAGAACAGACATTTATTCCTTCCTGGTCCTGGAGGCTGGGCGGCTGAGATCCAGACAGGGCCGAGTCTGGGGGTCTGAGATCCAGGCAGGGCTGAGGCTGGGGGTCTGAGTTCGAGGCAGGGCCGAGTCTGGGGGTCTGAGATCCACGCGGGGCTGCGTCTGGGGGTCTGAGATCCAGGCAGTGCTAAGGCTGGGGGTCTGAGGTCCATACAGGGCTGAGGCTGGGGGGTTGAGATCCAGGCAGGGCCGAGGCTGGCAGGCTGAGCTCTAGGCAGGACTGAGCCTGGGCGTCTGAGGTCAAGGCAGGGCTGAGGGTGGGGGGCTGAGATCCAGGCAGGGCTGCATCTGGGTGCCTGAGATCCAGGCAGGTCTGGAGGCTGGGAGTCTGAGGTCCAGGCAGGGCTAAGGCTGGGGGGTCTGAGATCCAGGCAGGGCTGAGGTTGGGGGTGTGGGATCCAGGCAGAGCTGAGGCTGGGAGTCAGGTCCAGGCAGGGCCGAGGCTGGGAGGCTGAGTTCCAGGCAGGCTGAGGCTGGGAGACTGAGATCCAGGCAGGGCTGAGGCTGGGAGTCTGAGATCCAGGCAGGGTTGAGGCTGGGAGTCTGAGTCCAGGCAGGGCAGAGGCTACAAGTCGGAAGTCCAGGAAGTTCCGAGGCAGGGAGGCTGAGATCCAGGAGGGCCTTAGTTGGGGAATCTGACGTCCAGGAGGGGTTGAGCTTGGGTGTCTGAGATCCATGCAGGGCCGAGGCTGAGGGATCTGATATCTGGGCAGAGGTGAGGTTGGGGGTCTGAGATCCAGGCAGGGTCGAGGCTGGGTGTCTGAGTTCGAGGCTGGGCCGAGTCTGGGGGTCTGAGATCCACGCGGGGCTGAGGCTCGGTATCTGAGGTCCATGCAGGGCTGAGGCTGGGTGTCTGAGTTCGAGGCAGGGCCGAGGTTGGGGGTCTGAAATCCAGGCAGAGATGAGCTTGGGTGTCTGAGATCCATGCAGGGCCGAGGCTGGGGGTCTGAGATCCACGTGGGGCTGAGGCTCCGTATCTGAGGTCCAGGCAGGGCTGAGGCTGGGAGTCTGAGATCCACGCGGGGCTGAGGCTGGGGGTCTGAGATCCACGCGGGGCTGAGGCTGGTTCCTCCTGAGGCCTCTCTCCTCACCACGTAGACACCATGTCCCTGAGTCCTCACGTGGCAGTCCCCTGTCTGTGTCTGTGTGCTGACCTCTTCTTCTCTAAGGACCCCAGTCCTGAGGGACCAGGGCCACCCTCGTGACCTCATGTTCCCTTCGTCTCCTCTTTAAGGCCCAACCGCCCAATACAGCCCCACTGAGGTCCTGGGGCTGAGGGTTTGAACTCGTGAATTTTAGGGGACGCTATCCAGCCACCGGATCCCCTCTCTTGGCGAAGGGACACGTCCACCCCCAGTGTTCTCAGACCCCCTTAGTCCGGGACCTCAGCTCCTGAGGCCGAAAATGACCTCTTCCCCCTCAAAGCCTTTTCTCGTCTTTGGGCCTCAAACGGCGCTTGGGACTTTATCGCCGGGCCCGGCTTCCTGTCTCTGTCGGCTCTGGGTTTCTCGAAGGGCCGCCCCTGGGGTTCTGTGTTGATGGGGAGCCCGACTCCGCACAGGCCCTGCCCCGAGGGCTCACTTCGCCTCGTGGCCCGGACGTGTGACTGTGCTTCCTTCCGTGCTGGTAAACGTTTCCACGATGACCCCACGCCGTCTGGGTCCTGGGCCCCCAGAACCCCAAAAGGACCCCAGAGGCCCCGAGGGGCGTCGGTGTCATGGGAGGGCCACCCCCCAAAGGGAAGGTGGGATGACGTGAACCGAGAGGCAGGCAAGGTCCAGGATGAGGCACAGACAGGCCCCCCTCCCCCCTCGGGCTGACCCAGGACAGGTGCGCCTTGAAGGGCACCAGAACGCGTCACCCCAAAGTTTCCGTCTTGGGCACAGGGGTGATTTGGAGGGACAGGCTGCTGAGAACCAGCAGAAGCAGGAAGTCGGGCACCTAACCCACTGAGCCACCCAGGCGCCCCGTAAATGGATGTTCTAATGGTGGAGATGTTTCCGTATGGGGAGAACTACACCCAGAGACGTCTCATCATGTGAGAGACTCTTATTAACAAGACAGACCTTAATGGCCATGAATTTCCTGCGTTTCCTGTTTTGCGTTTCCCCAGAGATGTACGTCCCCATCGGAAAGTCCGGAACCTCTTTTCCCAGGCTGAATCTGACACGGCTTCTAAGCCCTGGTCATCCGTCCATCTCCCTGAGCCGCATGTTTCTTTCTAAGACCCCATGTGTATATGTGTAGTTAAAACTGGTGTGTCTGCTAAACTTTCATCTGTTTAATTTGCGGGCGTCGGGTTCAGAACCTAAGAGGTTACCAGGAAAAGATTTTTTTTGTCTCAGCAGCAGGAATGCGGACGTAACCAGCAAGGGCCAGGGATGCGGCCAGGAGCTCATTAGCGGTGACACCCTTGGTGGGGAGGCAGCTGGGGATCTGACCTCTGACCTGGTGTCTCCTGTGAAGGTGCAGCTTTGGGGCTGGGATATGGTGGCCGTGCTGGATCTTGTGACCTTCCTGGTCGTCCTGAAGTCGGCGTGCTGTGCACAACCACGGCCGGGTAGGTAGAGGCAGGCACCCCGGGACGGGGTGGGATTGTCACTCCCCCCCTGCCCCCGTGAGGCCAAAGGGGACAGAAGTCCCTCCCCCAAGACCTAAAGCGTCACCCGGCCCCGAGACCGCCCTGCTGGGGGAAGAATTTGCCTTTTGCAAATCGAACTACAGGTGTTTATTCGCGGGCAGAATCAGGGACCCAAGGGTGAAGATTCGATCCCGCAACACGTCCACCGGAAGGTGCCAGAGAGCATGTAGACATGTTCCCGCAGGTGGCCCAGGAAAACGGGGTGCCCAGGGGCGTCTGGGGGGCTCAGCCGATCAAGCGTGTGACTCTGGACTTCGGCTCGGGTCCCCCACGATCCCATTTCACAGATGCTGCAGATCCTGGGATTGGGTTGCAGTTGATGTTTGCACAGAGCCCAACGCGGGGCTCGAACTCACAAACTGCGAGATCAGGACCTGAGTCGAAGTCGGACGCCCAACCAACTGAGCCCCCCGGGAGCCCCTTCTCCGTAGTTTTCACATGATTTTATGCATTTTTCAAATTACTGTCACTGTGGCTAATTATAAATTATTTTCTGTATTTTTCTGAAATTTTCAAATTGTCGTCACGATCGCTAACTTGTCTGTATGTTTCCAATGATCTTCTGTAGTTTTCAAACTATTTTCTATGTTTTTCTTTTCTTTTTATTTTTTTAAAGGATTTTATTTTTCAGTAATCTCTACCCCCTGCACGGGGCTCGAACTCACAACCTGGAGATCAATAGTTGCACCCTCCACCCACGGAGCCAGGCGGGTGCCTCTGTATTTTTCCGTATTTTTCAAATTATGACTGTAGCCAACTCGTGTCTTTCAAATTATTTTCCGTAGTCTTCAAATTATTGCTCTACCCAATTTGTCTGTTTTTCTGATTATTTTCTGTATTTCCCAAATTATTATTAGTATAGCTTAGTTCACGGGCGAGAAGTGACGTCCCTGTGGTTTGTTCGTTTTCTTAGTTTTTTTTTTCAGCTCGTTCCTTTAAGAAAAAGTTTATGCGTTTATTTCTGAGAGAGAGACAGAGCGCAAGTGGGGGAGGGGCGGAGAGAGAGGGAGAGAGAGAGAATCCCAAGCAGGCTCCGTGCTGTCAGCGCAGAGCCTGATGCAGGGGTCGAGCTCACGAACTGCGGAAATCGAGAGCCAGACGCTCAACCCGCTGAGCCCCCCACGCGCTCTGACCTTGTGGGTTTGATTTGCAACCTCCCCCCCCTCCCACGACTAAGGCTTCTGAGCATCTTTTTGGTTTTTTTGCTTTTTTAATCACAGCGCAAGACAAAATATCCCCTATTATAAACATGCAGCTGGATTCAAGGAAAAAAATGTTAACCTGGACTTACACCAGAAACGTGAGTGACCAGGAATGCACAATAGATACGCCCACTGCCTATTCCGCCACGGTGAACCCACAGGTGAGTGTCCGGGGCTCACGCCTTGTGGCTTTGCGCCTTGTGAATCCGGAATTTTCCTGTGAGACGACTCTCGCGCCCCTGGCCTGCCTCGATTCCCACCCCTGTTGCTTTTGCCCGGGAAGAAAAAAACATTTCCTGTATCCTCTTAGGCTCTGGCGTAGGGATGTGCAAATTAAAATGACACGCGCCAGATTTTTCGGGAGAAAAGACGTACAGATTTGTTCCTATGGTAACTTTTTACATCCACGAAGGTTCAGAGGAAAGAAGGGAAACCCCAAGGAGCAGGGAGGTTTGGGACCAGTTTTTTAAGAGGGTGAGGAATTCTGAGTGAGAGGTGGGGTGTCAGAGGAATGGGCACTTTGGCTTCTGGGGCCAGTAAGTTGTGGGGACGTGAGTGGGCAATTAGCAACAAGCCTAATGGCAGATGTGGGTTATTTTAATAAGCTCTGTGTATACAGTGTCTTCGCGGTGCTGGCTCTCCGCATCAGGCGGGAAGGGTCACTGCCCTTGTTTTGGCCCAGGAGAAGGTGGGGGCGGGTCATGCCACCTTTGACACCTTTGGGGACATTTGCACTCTGCCTCCATATAGTGGGGATAAAATTTACACACTAAATCCCGCGTATGAGGGAGAATATAACAGCGGTCTTTTCTGCACCTGCCTTTACTTTGATTTCTCCCCTTTCGTGAGGGGGAGGGGAAAAGATAGGGATTTGTCCCTTACGTGCATCCCACCCCCTTCACGTTAGAACAGTCCCGTCTGGATTCCGTCCCTGTCTTTGGTCTCTGTTCGTTCACTCATCGTATACTTCACACGCTTCCTCAGTTTCATTCTAAGGAGGTTGGGCAAGGAAAATTAGCCATTACACTCTTATGTTCTGTCTCTGAGGGCTGTGAATTAACCTGATGAAGGATTATGATGAAGAGGCGAGAGGAAATGTATTTCTGTGCATATGGAGTTTACAAAAAGAGTAGCCCAATGAATAGGTAAAATTAGGGCCTTGTATACCTAACTGGTAGGGAAAAGGGAAGAGAAGGGCGCCTGGGGGGCTCGGTCGGTCGAGCATCAGACTTCAGCTCAGGTCATGATCTCATGGTGCGTGGGTTCGAGCAGCCCCGCATCGGGCTCTGTGCTGACAGCTCGGAGTGGAGTTGCTTCGGATTCTGTGTGTGTGTGTCTCTCTCTACCCCTCCCCTGCTCATGCTCTGTCTCTCTCCATCTCTCAAAAATAAATAAAACGTTGGAAAAAAATTTTAGTCAGATAAGAGAACCCCCTCCAAAATGTTTCTTTCTGCATATCTTGAATCCCAATGTCTTCACCTTAAAATGATTACGGGGTTCCCCGGGGGAGGGTCCCCACAGCGGTGGGGGTGCCCCGGACAGGGCTGTACCTGTCTGCCTGCCGAACAACGGTGCAGGTATGACTCCTGCCCAGGCCGTTTTCAGCGACCCCGATCCCCTCCCTCCGTGGAGCGCAGTTTCCTTGAGAGGCCCCTCGGGATTGCTGACAGCTCGGAGCCTGGAGCCTGCTTCAGATTCTGTGTCTCCCTCTCTCTCTGCCCCTCCCCCGCTCACCTGTGCGCGCGCGCGCGCGCGCGCGCGCTCTCTCTCTCTCTCTCTCTCTCTGTCAAAAATAAACATTTTTTTTAAAAGTTATGAACTTGAAGAAAAAGTAATAAAATAAATGTCAAGGTTATTAAATAAATATAAAAATTTATGATTATGAAAAATATAGATAAATAAAAAACTGTGTTGGTCATTTCTGTGCATTTCATAGCATTCTGCTGATGGCTTGAAAAAAATTTTTTTAATTTTAACTGTTTGCTGTGGTGCAGGAAAGCCACTGATGTTATGGGCTCTGTGTCCTCAGGTCCTTACCCTCATTTATAAATTCACTGTGTTCGGGAAAGCATCCGGTTCTCCGAATTTTGTCCTGTTTAGAAAGAATGCTAATGTGGCTCTTTCCTCTAGAACCGTGTGGACTTTCTGTTTCCATTTCAATTTTCATTGTGAATTCAAGAAAACAGTTCAAAAATTCAGTGTTTCTGTACTTACAGTAGTGGCCGTTGATGTAAAAAAGAAAAGGGCAGAAAAGAAAAGAAAAAGGAAAAGAAACAAGAAAAGAGACAGAGGTCTTTTGTCAGGTCAAAGAGATTCCCTTAAATTCTTGCTGATGTAAGCGTTTTTCACCCACAGAATTTGCACCTTCTTGAACACTTGTTTTGGGACCTCAGCTGAGATGATCAGGTTTTCCCCTCCCCATCCCCCTGGTCGGCCTCACTAATACACACCGTGCACAAGCTTAGTACAATTTTTAAATTTTTTTAAGTTTGTTTATTTTGAGAGAGAGAGTACAAGCTGGGGAGGGTCAGAGAGAGGGAGAAAACCGACTTCGCCACCCAGGCGCCTCCGAGCTTAGTACAATTTTTTTTTTTTAAAAAAACGTTGAATTCCGGGGCGTCTGGGCGGCTCAGTCGGTTAAGCGTCCGACTTCGGCTCAGATCATGATCTCACAGTTCGTGAGTTCGAGCCCCATGTCGGGGTCTGTGCTGACAGCTCAGAGCCTGGAGCCTGCTTCAGATTTGTGTCTCCGTCTCTCTCTGCCCCTCCCCTGCTCACGCTGTCTCTCTGTGTCTCTCAGAAATAAATAAATGTAAAAAAACAAAAAAACCAAAAAACAAAAACACCACGTTGAACTCAGTATATGAGCCTGGCGTTTGGAGTTTTATTCTTTTTTATAGTATTTAAGATTTTATTTTTAAGTAAATCTCTACACCCAACGCGGGGCTTGAACTCACAGCCCTGAGATCAAGAGTCGCACCCTCTTCCGACTGGGCCCGCCAGTCGTCCCACGTTTTTAAAATGTTTTCAATGAAGTCGGTTCCTTTCGGAATATCCTGTGGGTGGTCTTGGATCCGAGCTGTGCCAGCAACGGAAAGTCGAGTCTGGCTGTGTTTTCTTAAAAGCCCCCGTTTGTGTGAGTGTGTATTTTGTGGTTCATTCCCTTCCGTGAGGTCTGCACAAATCTGAGGGTTTTCTCCTGCAGGAAAAAGAAAAAAAAAAACACCTCGCTCTTTTGCAGAAAGAGGTTGCAATGCTTTCAAGTAGCTGGCAGCTTCCTGCTTCCCGCTGGTTTGAAAGGGAATCTTCCAGAAGGAGACCCTCGCTGAGCCGCCTCCTGGGGCCACCTTTATCTCAAACCGCCTCATGTGCCAGTTCTGTCCTCTCCCAAGGCTTTAGTAGGAAACAGCTCATTCCGTTTTTTGTTTTTTGTTTTTTTTTTTAATAGTCAGGTTTTGTTTTTAGTTGGGAGCTGGGGGCTTTTCTGCAGACTCAGAAAACGCGGCCGCAGAATTGCACAATTTCTCCCTGGGATTTGGGGTTTTCCGTGAGGCCCAGCAGGCAGCGATCGGAGGGCATTCCTGAACTTGGGTGTGTTTTATTCCTTCCTTGGCAGCCCCCCTCCTGCAAGCCGGACGGGAGGCCGGACTGGGGTTCTTTGCAGCCTGGGGATCTCCAGCCGCTCCCCCCGGGAGAGGAGAACTCCCTGTGCCCGGTTCGGCACACGCGGGAGCTAACGGTGGTCCGCATTTCCTAGGTTTTGAACTTGAGGAGGAAATGTGCGTGCGTGTAATGATTTCCCTCCTGGCCACACTCCACCGGATCACAGCCACGTGGGCAGAGTCCACCCGCTGGGCCGCCCTGCACCCCTGGAATCCGGGGTTTGACAAACAGGATGCGGCCGTGCTGACTCTTCTCGCCGCACGTGGTCTGGTTTTCCTCTCGAGCTTTTTTTAATCTCGTGTCCTCAGTGCGCTCCGTGTTTGGCACAAGAGGCCGCCTTGGGCTGGCTGCTGTCGGCCTCCCCGCGGGCCCGCGCCGCCCTGGCCCCTTTTTCCAGTTCCGCGTTTCATCCCGGTCTGCGTAGGAGCCGTCGGGAGAGACGCCACGCTCCCGGGGGGAAAGACGGTGATGAGAAATGAACAGTGCCATTCGCCCATGAAGCAGACCACAGCGGGGTACCTGCAACAATGTGCATGAACTTGGCAAAAATGTTGCCGGGTGCCGGCAGCCGCGGACACAAAAGGCTACATTGTGCCTCATCCCAGTTGCACGCAATGTCCCCAGCAGACAAATCGTGTACCAGGAAAGTGGCCCAGGGGCTGGGGGACGGGGACGGGGCCGGCAACTCGTCTTTGTCAGGTTTCTGGAACAGAACGTTTTGCCAGGAAAGGGCGTCTGTAGACTTAGCATTTCGCAGACTCCTGATTTTGGGCCTGTTTGCTTTTCCTTAAATGAGGGGAGTCCCCCCCCCCCCCCCCACCGACACCAGGCCTGGGAAGTGACAGGGACGGAGTGTAGGGATCAGTGACCGTCACCCGGATGCTTGCAGAATCCCCTTCCAGAACGTATGCTGGAGGCCAGATTTCGGAGCGCAGGCCCTGGCGGGATCCTCAGGTGTATTCGCGCACCTTGTCCCCCTCCCCGCCCCCCGCCACGGCCCCCGTGCCACAGCCGTCTAGGCTCTAGCCAGGGTGTCGGCCACCCTCTCTTACCTTTGCAGAGCCTCAAAGTCAGGCTGAGAAGTGGGAACACTTTCTATTGGTGCCGATGTGCAGAAACACTTTTCCTCTACACTCTTAAGTGATGTCCACGGGGCGGTGCAAATTAGACTGACAAAAGACAGATGAAGCGAGGCAGGTTTCACATGGTGTTAAAATTCTCGGTGTCATGAGGTGGGGGGGGCTTCATAGAAAGAAGAAAACGGACCCAATGCAGCAGTTAGACTTGGGAGTTTGTATACTATTTTCTTCACACACAACAGTAAATCGTGCAGATGTGACAAGAGATGGGAAAAGAGGTTTGAGGCGGCCGAGGTCAGCACACTGGGGGAAGATACGTGTTTGAAGGAAAGTATGCACAGAAGTAGGGACGTCGTTGGCGTTAACCAGGTCCTGGCTGTTATGGGCCAGATGTGAGCTCTTTGGATTATGGCAGAGAGGGCGGTGTCCCCATGCGCCTGATTTCGCGGGACCTCTGAGCTGGTTCTTATAGGCGAGGGCGGGGTTTCCCGGAGGTCGTGGGTCAGGGTGTGCTCTGTCCCTGCTGACGGTAATTCTTTGGGGGAAAGAAATGCAGGCTGGGTGTCGTTCCCGTGACATCTGTGCTGTAGATTCGATGTCGTCCGGGCACTGGTGGGGCGTCTGGAGTGGTCTCGGCGTTCAGGTGCCCTGGGCCCTTCCCGCCGGGAGCCCCAGGGCAGGGGCGCCTGCAGACAAGGCAATGCGGCCTTTGCAGGTGACGGAGGACCACACCTACGTCTGCACCTTCCCCAACTCCGTGCTGCACAGGGGGGCCAACCTGACCGTGAACGTCACTTGCGACGGGGACGTGTTCCTCCAAGTCCTGACTTTCACTAACCCAGGTGAGGTCCCCGTCAGCTGCGGACGCGCGGTTCCCGGCCCGCCCGCGGGGCACCGACGGATTTCGGGCCGTGTCTCCCCAGGCAGGGAAGGTTCCGGAGCCATGAACTTCTCCTGCCTCATTTACAATGTGCGCTTCATGAACTGCAGCTGGGCGCCCGGCCCGGCCGCCCCGGCCGACGTCAAGTATCGACTGTTCTGGGCATCCAGGTGACCGGGAGCCCTCACTGCGCCTGGGACCCGCGCGGGGGTCCTCACGTCAAGTGCTCAGCCTTTGGTTCAGGGCCCCAGGGTGCAGGGGGGCGTCTCCCCGAAAGGTCCCAAAGTCACCCAGGAATGCGCCCATCGGCCAGGCCCCTGAGGGGGGAGAACCGGGCAACTTTGCCGCGTCCTGGCCCCAGCATGCAGCCCCCCTTCCCGTCCTAGGGACGAGGACATCCCCCATTTGGACACTGAATGCTTCACGGAAGGGGTTGTAACCCCCTCGCTCTGCAAAGGGCGGGCCCCTGCCCGTGCCTGCCGCGTGCCGGCCGGTCGCCTGGGATGCACATCGCGTTCTGGTTTTACGCTCATTTGGGGGACGGGACTGTCGCCTGTCATCAGTGGGTTCTCTGGGTTGCAGGGGGGGGTGTGTGGCTGGCAATGGCTGCCCACGAGAACTCACAGGCGGGCCTGCCCTCACCCCCCTTGCACGTGACAGGCATGAGGCCGACGCGGAATGCGTCCATTACATCCTCGGCCCCACGGGGACCCGCGTGGGCTGCCATTTCGACCAACTGGGCGAACCCCAGAGGACGGATAATTACTTCTTCTTGGTGAACGGAACCAGCAGGGAAACGGCGATCCCGTTTTTGGATTTCACTCCATTTAAGGCCGTCCAAATCGGTAAGTCGCGGCCTCCCTCGCCCTGCATTCGGCTCGCCGTCCAAGGTGACGGGTGTCTGGCTGCCCCCGGGGGTGGGGGGGATGCTTCTCTAATACGTGTATTTCTTCCAAGAGGCGCATCACAGCCTTCTTGTGCGTGGGAATACAAAACAAGAAAAGAAACTTCTCCTCTACACTCTTATGTTCTGTGAGCAAGGATTGCAAATTAAACTGACAAGCACTCTATTAGCGGGAGGAAAGCATACAAATTTAATTTTAATTCTTACGTGCCTGCAGGGGGCCTTCATAGAAAAGAAATGGTCGAGGGCGCCTGGGTGGCTCAGTGAGTTAACTGTCCGACTCTTGGTTTTGGCTCAGGTCATGATCTCACGGTTCGTGGGTTCGAACCCCGGGTCAGGCTCTGTGCTGACAGTGCAGAGCCTGCTTGGGATTCTGTCTCCATCTGTCTCTGCACCCCCACTCCCCACACTTGCTGTCTGCCTCTGTCTCAAAATAAATAAACTTAAAACAAAAGACAACAAATGGGCTAAACACGAAACACTTTGTCGTGTTTCGCTGCCCTAGAGAAGTACGATCCACCCAGGAACATCACCATCACCTACAACCGGTCACACCACATCATCCGGTGGGAACATCCCGAGATCCGATTCGACCTTTCGAGTCACATGCTGTATTACGAGCTGGACATCCAAACGCCGGTAAGAACCCACGCGTCCGTGAACGGCCCACACAGCGTGTGCTGTCCCATTTGCCCCTGGGGCGTGAACCGTGCGGATTCATTTTTGGTCTTAAAAAGGAACCTCTATGGAGGCACCTGGGTGGCTCAGCGGGTCAAGCCTCGGCTCCTGCGTTCGGCTCAGGTCAGGATCTGATAGTTTGTGAGTTCGAGCCCTGCATCAGGCTCTGCGCTGACAGCACGGAGCCTGCTGGGGGCTCTCTCTCCGTCTGTCTCTGCCCCTGCCCTGCTGTCTCTCTCTCTGTCTCTCTCTCAAAACAGATATACTTAAGAAAATTGTTTATAAAAATTTTTTTTCAAGTAATCTCCATGCACAAGATAGGATTTGGTCCTGAGCACCCCAGACCCCAGGACCTTTGCACAGACTGCTCCCTGTGCCCACAGGCTCTGCCTCTGTCCCCAAGTGTGAGGTCCTTCTCCATCTCCACACTGAATGAATGAAGGAATGTTGGGAATATCCGTGCACGGCCCCCACACCCCACAAGAGCGCCTCTCCTGCCCACGGGTCCCGCCACAAGGCGTGATCTGTCGTCCGCGATCTGTCCCCGGGTGTCCACGTGTCCACGTTCCCAAGGCCGGCGCCAACCACTGGCCCCGTCCCACAGCCCGCAGCGCCCTTTACGGCACAGTCTGGCGCTCTCTTCAAAGGCGTGGCGGGGTCCCCAGGCCCAGCCGGGTGTGGACCCCTCACCTGTCGGCACCTTTCCAAACGGAAGTTAGGCGGTGTCCCTTCTGTCCTGAAAATCCTCGCAAGATGCCAGGTTTGGGTCTTGGATTCGGGTTCGTACCCTGGACGTGGCTGCCAAGAGTCTGCAGCTTCCGCCCTGCCCGCTGGCATCCTGGTCCCCAGGACTCCTGTGCGTGACCTCACACGGGTGACCTCACACTGGTTCCTCACAGGTAACCCCAGGCAGGTGATAACACAGGTGACTGTAGACAGGGTACCTCACCCAGAGTGGGCCGCGGGCCTCTGATGTGGTTAGTCCACACCGGACATCTGAATGTTCGGACAAGATGTGACCGTCGGAGCCGCCTTCTCGTCCCTCACACCGTCCCCAGGACAAATTCACCAGCCAGCGGTAGAGTCACAGCGACGGAACTCGGTGTTGAAGTTTCTCTACCCTCTTAAGTGCGGTCCCTGAGGGCTGCGAATTAAACAAAAGGCAGGGGCGTCCGGGTGGCTCAGTTGGTTGAGCGTCCCACCTTGCTTCCCTGGAGGAGGAATTTCTGATACGTTCGCTGTCCTTACCAGAACTGAGGTGTCCCCACAGTGGGGTCGTATGGACCCTCATTCCCGGTCTTTTCTCTTTATCAGGTAAGGAACCTCTGACAAGCCTGCCTCATCCCGGTCCAGGAGGTCCAGGCAGGTTCCCACACTTGCACACGGTGCAGAAAACGCAGACACTGACCATTTTTCCTTTCTTACAGGCGAGCTCCGCAGAAACAAACCGTGTAAGTATCTCATCCCTTCTCTGTGACTTATGTGCGTGGGCCCGGAAAGCAGGGGGGGAGGGGGGAGACCTGGTTCCACGTTCATTGACCACCTGGGCCGTGGGGTCCCAACCAGCCCCTTAGCGGCCCTCAGGGTTTCACTCTCGCGTTGGGACGCTGTATTTCTCCGCTGCCCCTGACTCAGCTCAGGTCGCCTTCGGACGGGAAAACGTCCTTCCAGACGATCTCCTTTGGGCCGATGCAGCTCCACGTTGTAGTGAGTGTAACAGCGGCCGGAAAAGCTTGTGTCCCCTGAGAACCCTGCACTGGGGTCATATTTGGAAACAGGGTCTTTGCAGATGTGAGTAACTGATGGATCTGAGATGAGACCATCCTGGATCAGGGGGGCCCGAAATGCAATGACACTGTCCTTACGACACAAAGAGGACACACAGACACAGAGCAGAAGCCACGTGAAGAGGGAGGCAGAGACGGGAGGGACGCGGCCACGAGCCCAGGGGCGCCTGGAGCCCCAGAAGCTGGAAGAGGCAGGAAGGAGCCTCCCCTGGAGCCTCTGGAGGGAGCACAACCCTCCCCTGCCTGGATCTCAGAGGTCCTTCCCTGCCTGGATCTCAGCAGCCCTGCCCTCCTGGATCTCAGCGGCCCTGCCCTGCCTGGATCTCAGCAGCCCTGCCCTCCTGGATCTCAGGGGCCCTGCCCTGCCTGGATCTCAGTGGCCCTTCCCCTCCTGGATCTCAGGGGCCCTGCCCCTCCTGGATCTCAGTGGTCCTGCCCCTCCTGGATCTCAGTGGCCCTGCCCTGCCTGGATCTCAGTGTCCTGCCCTGCCTGGGTCTCAGGGGCCCTGCCCTGCTTGGATCTCAGCGGTCCAGCCCTGCCTGGATCTCAGAGGCCCTGCCCTGCCTGGATTTCAGTGGTCCTGCCCTGCCTGGATATCAGCGGCCCATCCCTGCCTGGATCTCAGCAGCCCTGCCCCTCCTAGATCTCAGCGGCCCTGCCCTGCTTGGATCTCAGCAGCCCTGCCCTCCTGGATCTCAGGGGCCCTGCCCTGCCTGGATCTCAGTGGCCCTTCCCCTCCTGGATCTCAGGGGCCCTGCCCCTCCTGGATCTCGGTGGCCCTGCCCTGCCTGGATCTCAGGGGACCTTCCCTATCTGGATCTCAGCGGCCCTGCCCTGCCTGGATCTCAGCGGCCCTGCCCCTCTTGGATCTCAGGGGTCCTGCCCTCCTGGATCTCGGTGGCCCTGCCCTGCCTGGATCTCAGCGACCCTTCCCTGCCTGGATCTCAGTGGTCCTTTCCTGCCTGGATCTCAGTGGCCCTGCTCCTCCTGGGTCTCAGAAACCCTGACCTTCCTGGATCTCAGTGGCCCTGCTCTGCCTGCATCTCCGTGATCTTGTCCCTCCTGGATCTCAAAGGTCCTGCCCCTCCTGGATCTCAGCAGCCCTGCCCTGCCTGGATCTCAGTGGCCCTGCCCCACCTAGATCTCAGTGGCCCTTCCCTGCCTGGATCTCAGTGGCCCTTCCCTGCCTGGATCTCAGTGGCCCTGCCCTGCCTGAATGTCAGGGGTCCTGCCCCTCCTGGATCTCAGCGGCCCTTCCCTGCCTGGATCTCAGTGGTCCTGCCTGGATCTCAGTGGCCCTGCCCTGCCTGGATCTCAGTGGTCCTTCCCTGCCTGGATCTCAGAGGCCCTGCCCTGCCTGGATCTCAGCGGCCCTGCCCTGCCTGAATCTCAGTGGCCCTGCCCTGCCTGGATCTCAGCAGCCCTGCCCTCCTGGATCTCAGTGGCCCTGCCCTGCCTGGATCTCAGTGGCCCTGCCCTGCCTGGATCTCAGCGGCCCTTCCCTGCCTGGATCTCAGTGGTCCTGCCTGGATCTCAGTGGCCCTGCCCTGCCTGGATCTCAGTGGCCCTGCCCTGCCTGGATCTCAGGGGTCCTGCCCTGCCTGGATCTCAGTGGCCCTGCCCTGCCTGGATCTCAGTGGCCCCGCCCTGCCTGGATCTCAGTGGCCCCGCCCTGTCTGGATCTCAGTGGCCCCGCCCCTCCTGGATCTCAGTGGCCCTGCCCCTCCTGGATCTCAGGGGTCCTGCCCTCCTGGGTCTCAGTGGCCTTGCCCTGCCTGGATCTCAGCGGCCCTTCCCTGCCTGGATCTCAGGGGTCCTGCCCTCCTGGGTCTCAGTGGCCTTGCCCTGCCTGGATCTCAGCGGCCCTTCCCTGCCTGGATCTCAGGGGTCCTGCCCTCCTGGGTCTCAGTGGCCTTGCCCTGCCTGGATCTCAGCGGCCCTGCCCTGCCTGGATCTCAGTGGTCCTGCCCTGCCTGGATCTCAGGGGTCCTGCCCCTCCTGGATCTCAGTGGCCCTGCCCCTCCTGGATCTCAGGGGTCCTGCCCTCCTGGGTCTCAGTGGCCTTGCCCTGCCTGGATCTCAGCGGCCCTTCCCTGCCTGGATCTCAGGGGTCCTGCCCCTCCTGGATCTCACTAGCCCTGCCCACCTTGGATCTCAGTGGTCCTGCCCTGCATGGATCTCAGCAGCCTTCCCCTGCCTGGGTCTCAGCAGCCCTGCCCCTCCTGGATCTCAGTGGTCCTGCGCCGCCTTGGTCTCAGTGGCCCTGCCCTGCCTGGAAATCAGCGGCTCTGCCCCTGCTGGATGTTAGACTCCTGGTCTCCAGAGCTGGGGAAGGATGCCGTCTGTGGTCTTAAGCCACAGGGTGTGTGGTCATTGGTCAGTGTTGCGGTCAGATGCTGGAACAGACATGAGCGCCCCCCCATCCTCTCAAAGGCAACAGCGACCCCCATCCCGCAGATGCTCTCCCATCCATCACCTGGGTTCCCGTGGGCCTCACCTGCTCCCGGGTGACACCCACCCCGCTGGCCAGATGCTGCCCCACAGACCACACTTGCAGTGCCCGGGACCAGGCTGAGGGTCACGTGCAGTCTCAAGGCGCCCCTGGGGGCCAGCCTCGGGCGCCAGGTGTCCAGTGTGGGACCCCTCGCCGCTCAGACGCCAGCTGAGATCCAGGGCACCGCAGGCATTGGCCAGGCGGTGTGTGTGGCTCCCGCTGCCTGGGGGGCTCTCCTTGGGGGCGGGGGGATCCCTGCTGCACCCCTCAGCGTCCGTCTGCAGGAGCAGGCCCGGCAGCTCCCTGGGTCCTCGTCTGCCCTGCCCCCCGTTCCTGCCCCAGGGCCCTGCGGGTGGGGGGCCGGTAGCAGGGCGCCTTCAGAGCTCAGAAAGAACAGCGGGGTGTTTCAGCCGCGTGCACGGGAGATCAAGTGCGTTCCACGCGCAGAGGACCGTCCAGATGGTGCCCTGGGGCTCAGGACTGTGCACTCTCGGGTCCCTGTGGCGCCAGGGAAAGGCAGGTGGGGACAGCGGACGCCTCCCGGCCAGCGGCTCCGATTCAGAGCCCGGCCGTGCCGCCAGAAAGCGAACGGGCCGACGGGGCTCCACGGGGTCTGTGCGGAATAACGGCAGGCCGCGTCCCCAGGGCGCGAGGTCTCTGCCCGAGGTGTGGGTGCAGCTCAGAGAGTTGTGGGCGCCAGTCGTGAAGCGCGCTCAACCTCCCCGGCGGGGGAGGCGGGGCCTTACCTCCCCGGCTTTGGCGGAGCGAGACTGACCAGACGGACGCGCGGAGTTGCTCCCGGACGCACGGAGTTGCTCCCGGACGCACGGGTGTCCCTGCGCGGGGTGTGCGGCCTGGTCCCTGCACGGACCCCGGAGCTCAGAGCCCAGGGGACCCCCCCCCGCCCCCGGCCTGCTCCCCGACGCCCCTTCAGCAACGCCCCTCACGCACAGTCCCCTCCCGTCTCCAAGGTTTTCCAGAGGGGACAGGACCCCAACGTGTACCTGATGCCCAGTTCCGCCACCAGAGCCAAGAGCGCCTTCCGGGTGAGGGTGCGTTACATGTACAACCGCCTGTGGAGCGAATGGAGCCCCACGCAGCGGTTCGGTGAGTGGCCGAGGCCCCCCGCGCCGCGCAGGGACCCTTCCTTGGGGCCCCGGCTTGGCGTCCTCTGCCGTCTGGTCTCGGCACCGCTGCCGTGGGACCCAGGCCCCCCTGAGCGCATCTCGAGCCGTCACTGCCCTCTCACCTGTGACCCTCTTCCCATCAGGTCCCGTTCACGGGTCTCTGGGGCACCACGTGGGCCTCTTTGGGGGTCCGGGCACCCCGCAGCACCCTCTCCCGGGTCCCTGGGGGCCCCCTAGGGGCCCGTCCCCCTAGACTCAGCCACCTGAGCGAACCAACCTGCCCAGAGGGACATGGGGAACCCCACGAGGCCAGGGTCTGCGTAAATGGCCCCCTCCAGGGGTCCCACAGGACTGTTCCGGGGGCGTGAGCCCAAAGTATGCGCCAGCTGGATGCCCATGCGCTCTGCAGGCTGGCAGCCCCCCCCCCCCCCCCCGGAAGCGCCTGGTGTATGCAAAGCTGACCACCTGCTTCTCTTCCCGGCCAGGCCTCCCGGAGCAGGATTTCAGCGGCGCCCTGGTGGGGCCCGTGGTGGGGACCGCGGCTTTGTCCTCGCTCGTCCTCATGTTCCTCTGCAAACGGTAAGCGCCCCCCACCCCCACTCCGGACTTTGCAGAAGGCCACGCGGCGCTGGCTCGGGAGCCTGGGGAATGGCCAGGGACCGCGAATCCAGAGACCGAGAATCCAGAGTCCGCGAATCCAGACACTGGAGTGGAGTCGAAGTTGCTTGAGGCTGGGGAGGGGCGGGGGTCTCCTGCTGTCTCCGCTGCTGTCAGCGGCCCCACAGCCACACTGGGATGTCGGAAGGACCCTCCCGTCCCACGTACCGCTGGACTGCGCGCTTCCATGGGGTCCCAGCCAGAGTCCTCCGGGTCCAGACGCTGCACTTCGAGGTCGCCAAGGGGACAAAGCACCATTTGGGACGCCCCGTCCCCGTGTCCACGACTGGGGACTTGCTCACAGGGTCCGCGGTTAGGGAACCCTTCCTGGGGCCTCAATTAGGACGGTCCTCTCGCGGGGGGGAGGGGCAGTGAGCCTCCGGGGGGGGGGGGGGGGTGCAGCAGGCGGGTAACGACGCATGCGCAGCTCTGGACAAGCGCAGGAGCAGGGGAGTCTCCAGGAGACCCCGCGGCTATGGACGGTCGATGGGGGCGGGTCGTTCTGCCTCCCCGGCGTGCTCCCCAGGACCCTCTGATACTCAAGGACCAAAATCAAAGCCCTGGGGCGTCTTGGGGACCTGGAGAGTCCGGGGGTCCTTATATACTTTGTGGTACTTTAAAAGACCTGGGGTGGGGGGGGGGGTCACTTGGAGAGGATCTGAGGAGTCCTGCGCGCGTCTTCGCTGGTCCGGCAGGTGCGCACCAGGCCTGGCGGGTGTCCGTGGGCGCTGCGTTTCTCAGGAAGGGACGCGCAGAGGCCGTGGGGCCCTTCACGGTGTGCGTCTCCCCGCCAGGTTCTCCGTGAGGCGCAAGATGTTCCCTCCCATCCCGCAGGTGAAGAAGGAAGTCGCCAAGGCCCTCATGCCCACACCGGGGGTGAGTGACCCCTCCGTCTGCACCCAGGAGGTGGGCGCGTCCCCTCCCGGCTGCCAGCGCCGTGTGAGGTCCCGGGAGTGGGGGCGGGGGTGTCTCTGGCGGTGGGGGCAGTCCGGGGGTGCGCTGTCCGTGGGCGGAGGGTCAGCGGAGGGGCCACGACCCTCCAGCACCCGAGGCCGTGCGCGTGGGCGCTCACCACGAAAGCCGAAATGCTGGGCGTTGGAGACGCACGGCCGTCCGCCACCCCGGTCCCCGGGAGCGGGGGTGTGGCCCGTTTCCCTGCCGCCAATCCGGGGCTGGTCCTTCGGTGCTGGTGGTTCCCCTCCTCGGGGGGAGCTTGTGGGCGCCGGCAACCGCCCCCCCCCCCCATTACCACACCTCCCGTCACAGGAACAAAGACCCTACTTCCAGATCCAGCCGCCTTCGCGTCCTCATGCGTCAGCCCAAGCGCTCCCCCTGAGGAGGCGGTGGGATACCCCCAAAACGCCCCGTCGGGGCGCCCCACCCCGCGGCTTCCATGACCCAGGCTGCCTTCCCGGGGTGCTTAGGGTCCACGGAGAAACTTGGGGCGAGGCTACGGGGCTTGCAGTGCGCTCAGGTTTCCAGCTCAGGTTTCCAGTGTGCTCCCTCCAGAGGCTCCAGGGCAGGGTCACTCCCTGTCCCTTAACTTGGGGGGGGGGGCTCCCTGAGGCCCCCGGCGGCCCCCAGCGTCCAGGCTGGATGGAGCCTGATCTCACAGGGGGCTGTGTCACCTGGTGGCAGCCGGGGGCACGGCAGCCTGCGGGGTCCCCGAGGGGCGCCCGGGGCAGGCAGGGGGGACTTGGGGGGCCTCCAGTGGTGTCGCCGGGCAAAAGGGAGGGCTTCCTGGGTGTCCGCTGGGGTGAGCGTCACAGTGACGCATGATTTCCATTTATGACAGGTTTGTGGAAACCTAAGTCGCCCGCTCCCCACCCCCACTGCCCCTGTCACCTATTCCAAAGGCCCAAGGCGGGGGCGTTGTGCCCCCCACCAGCTGCGTCTGGTTCCAGAGCATTCTCATGACCCCCAAAGGAGAGTTTGTCCGCATTAAGCATCACCTCCATCGGATCCCAGGCCCCCCCAACCCTGGGGGCGCTCACGTCCACCTCGTGTGTCCGGATTTCCCTGTTTCGGGAGTTTTGTCCCCTTGGGGTCTCGCGCCGAGGTCCTGTGTGTCCCGCTTCTGTCCCTGAGCATCGTGTCCTTTCCGCAGCCGAGCAATAGTCCCCTCCCCCCCGCCCTGTTTGCACCCGCCGGCCTCGGGGCGTGGGAGGGTTCGGGAGTCTCGACCCTTGCCTTCTCTCTCTCTCTCTCAGGTCGCCTGGGACGAGGGCCACCCCCCGCCGGGCCCCCAGGACCCCGAGGACGTGGTGACGCTGGAGGCAACGTGCTGACGGGCACGGGGAGGAGGGGAGATGGCGCGTCCCGCCTGCGACCACCTCTGGTACCGTGTGGTGTTAGTAAAATACATAAATAAAATAACGTAATAGGACGAAATAAAATCTTACAGGGCGAAGAATGAAATGAGGTGACAAGACAGCTTCTCGGGTTTTGCAAAGTGCCGGCCTGAACGCGGGTCCCCGTGCTGGTGAACCGGGGCTGCGCACGCGAGCCCGCGTCCTTCGAGACGCGCTCGGCCCGCCGTCCACGCGCGGTGCGTGGCGAAGCTGCGGGGGCGTCACCGGGGGCCGTGGATGCGCGCCAGCAGCGGGGCCCGGGGTCGCCCACGCCAGGCCCCCGGGTCTCCGGACGACGGACGTGCGCCCACACGCCTCAGCCCAGGGCTCCGGGCTCAGGGCGAGGTGAGCAGGGTCCCGGCCGCACCCACGCAGACCGAGGCCACAGACGCGTCACCTCCGTGTTTCACAAGAGCCGCGGGCCTGATAAGCAAGGGTTTTCTTGAAAAACGTCCCTGGTTTGATCGGGCCCGGGTAAGATGCACGGAAGCCAAGCGTGGGCCTCTTTCGAAAGGTTTCCAAACGCCCCAGAGACAGAGAACTTGGGCTCCGCGCACAGGAAGTGCGCGCCCAATATCTCCGCGGGCAGCTGGCACCGCGGCCCCCAGACCCCGTCCGGCACCGCCCAGGAGCCGCCCGGTCAAGGGATCGTGGCCGATAAGCACCCACGGCCGCGAGGTTGCAGGACGGACCCTGCAAGGACCGCGGGGAGGACCTCGGAGCCCAAGACAGAGCTCCCTGCTGGGAACGCGTGTTGTCGCTCTTCGGACGGAGACTCTCTTAAGGGGGAGTCTCCGCTGTATGCACATGGCTTGGGCCGAAGAACCGGAGCCTGGGAATCCAGCCCCAGCTTGGGCCCCTGGCCAGCAGCTTGCCGAAGGGACGGTCACCTGCGTGCCTCCGTGGGTTGGGGACCCACGGGATGGCCAGGCCCTGCTTGCTGAGACTGGGGGCTGGGATCGCGGGTCACAGTGGGGGAGGGGTGACTGATAACCGTCGGAGGGACGATAAGGAAGAGTGTTGTTATTTTAGGGGCATCCTGGGGTGGCCGGGACAAACGACCACACTGGGGGCCTCAAACCACAGGTTCATACTCCCCCCAGCTGTGCACACCAGACATCTGAGATCCATGGGGGACAGGGTCACAGAGGTCGAGGCAGGGCAGGGCCGGAGATGCAGGAGGGGCAGGGCCATTGAGATTCAGGAGGGGCAGAGCCATTGATATCCAGGTAGGGCAGGGCTGGTGAGATCCAGGAGGGGCAGGACCCCTGAGATCCAGGAGGGGAAGGACCCCTGAGATCCAGGCAGGGCAGGGCCACTGAGATCCTGGCAGGGCAGGGCCACTGAGATCCAGGCAGGGCAGGGCCGCTGAGATCCAGGCAGGGCAGGACCAGTGAGATCCAGGAGGGGCAGGGCCACTGAGATCCAGGCAGGGCAGGGTCACTGAGATCCAGGGGGGGCAGGGCCCCTGAGATCCAGGCAAGGCAGGGCCGCTGAGATCCAGGAGGGGCAGGACCCCTGAGATCCAGGAGGGGCAGGACCAGTGAGATCCAGGCAGGGCAGGGTCACTGAGATCCAGGGGGGGCAGGACCACTGAGATCCAGGCAGGGCAGGACCACTGAGATCCAGGCAGGGAAGGACCACTGAGATCCAGGCAGGGCCACTGAGATCCAGGAGGGGCAGGGATGCTGAGACCCAGGCAGGGAGGGCCCCTGAGATCCAGGAGGGGCAGGACCCTGAGATCCAGGGCCCCTGAGATCCAGGAGGGCCCAGGCAGAGCAGGGCCACTGAGATCCAGGTGGGTAGGACCACTAAGATCCAGGAGGGGCAGGGCCACTGAGATCCAGGAGGGTCAGGGCCACTGAGATTCAGGTAGGGCAGGGCCGCTGAGATCCAGGCAGGGCAGGGCCGCTGAGATCCAGGCAGGGCAGGACCACTGAGATCCAGGCAGGACAGGGCCACTGAGATCCAGGAGGGGTAGGGCTGCTGAGACCCAGGTAGGGAGGGCCCCTGAGATCCAGAAGGGGCAGGACCCTGAGATCCAGGGCCCCTGAGATCCAGGAGGGCCCAGGCAGAGCAGGGCCACTGAGATCCAGGTGGGTAGGACCACTGAGATCCAGGAGGGGCAGGGCCACTGAGATCCAGACAAGAGAGGGCCACAGAGACCCAGGCAGGGCAGGGCCGCTGAGATCCAGGCAGGGCAGGACCACTGAGATCCAGGCAGGGCAGGGCAGGGCAGCTGAGACCCAGGAGGGGCAGGGCCGCTGAGACCCAGGCAGGGAGGGCCCCTGAGATCCAGGAGGGCCCAGGCAGAGCAGGGCCACTGAGATCCAGGTGGGGTAGGACCACTGAGATCCAGGAGGGGCAGGGCCACTGAGATCCAGGCAGGGCAGTGCCGCTGAGATCCAGGCAGGGCAGGACCACTGAGATCCAGGCAGGGCAGGGCAGGGCAGCTGAGATCCAGGAGGGGAAGGGCCACTGAGATCCAGGCAGGGAAGGGCCACTGAGATCCAAGTGGGGCAAGACCACGGAGATCCAGGCAGGGCAGGGCCGCTGAGATCCAGGCAGGGCAGGGCCGCTGAGATCCAGGCAGGGCAGGGCCTCTGAGATCCAGGCAGGGCAGGGCCTCTGAGATCCAGGAGGCGCAGGGCCACTGAGATCCAGGAGGCGCAGGGCCACTGAGATCCAGAGGGGCAGGACCACTGAGATCCAAGCAGGGCAGGGCCGCTGAGATCCAAGCAGGGCAGGGCCACTGAGATCCAGGCAGGGCAGGGCCGCTGAGATCCAGGCAGGGCAGGGCCGCTGAGATCCAGGCAGGGCAGGGCCACTGAGATCCAGGAGGGACAGGGCCACTGAGATCCAGGCAGGGAAGGGCCGCTGAGATCCAAGCAGGGCAGGGCCGCTGAGATCCAGGCAGGGCAGGGCCCCTGAGATCCAGGCAGGGCAGGACCCCTGAGATCCAGGCAGGGCAGGGCCCCTGAGATCCAGGCAGGGAAGGGCCCCTGAGATCCAGGCAGGGAAGGGCCTCTGAGATCCAGGAGGGTCAGGGCCACTGAGATCCAGGCAGGGCAGGGCCACTGAGATCCAGGAGGGGCAGGACCACTGAGATCCAAGCAGGGCAGGGCCGCTGAGATCCAAGCAGGGCAGGGCCGCTGAGATCCAGGCAGGGCAGGGCCCCTGAGATCCAGGCAGGGCAGGACCCCTGAGATCCAGGCAGGGCAGGGCCCCTGAGATCCAGGCAGGGAAGGGCCCCTGAGATCCAGGCAGGGCAGGGCTCCTGAGATCCAGGCAGGGCAGGGCCCCTGAGATCCAGGAAGGGAAGGACCCCTGAGATCCAGGCAGAGCAGGGCCACTGAGATCCAGGCAGGGCAGGGCCACTGAGATCCAGGCAGGGCAGGGTCACTGAGATCCAGGGGGGGCAGGGCCCTTGAGATCCAGGCAGGGCAGGGCCGCTGAGATCCAGGCAGGGCAGGGCCAGTGAGATCCAGGAGGGGCAGGGCCAGTGAGATCCAGGCAGGGCAGGGCCGCTGAGATCCAGGCAGGGCAGGGCCACTGAGACCCAGGCAGGGCAGGGTCACTGATATCCAGGGGGGGCAGGGCCCCTGAGATATAGGCAGGGCAGGGCCGCTGAGATCCAGGAGGGGCAGGACCCCTGACATCCAGGGGGGGAAGGGCTGCTGAGATCAACTCAGGGGGGACCAGTGATATCCTGGAGGGGTAGGACCACTGAGATTCAGGCAGGGCAGGGCAGCTGAGATCCAGGAGAGGCAGGGCCCCTTAAATCCAGGCAGGACTGTGCTCCCTCCAGAGGCTCCAGGGGAGGGTCCTTCCTGCCTCCTCCAGCTTCTGGGGCTCCAGGCGCCCCTGGGCTTGTGTCGGCGTCCCTTCCGACTCTGCCTCTGTCTTCCCGCGGCTTCTCCTCTGTGCCTGTGTGTCCCCTCCTGTCTCTTAAAAGGACCCTAGTCATTGCAATCCGGGCCGCCTGAACCAGGATGGGCTCATCTCAGATCCTTCACTGATTCACACCTACAAAGACCCTGTCCAAGTAAGGTCCCCTTCACGTGCTCCAAGGGATATAAATTTCGGCCAGCAGCATTCAACCCCCGGGAGGGACCCACGTCGCAAAGGCTGTGGGCGTCCGCGACCCCGTGTGCTGGCCCAGAGGGAACACCCGCTTCCCCGGAAGCAGCATCCCGAGGTGTCTCTGGGAGAATGCGTCCGCGGTCCAGTTTCTGCACAGACCGGGCGCCAGCCTCGGGGACGGGGGCAAGGTCGTCCCCAGGCAGCCGGCTGGCGTGTTGGAGCCGGGAGCGCCCTCCCCTTCGGGGTCAGGGGGCAAGCGTTGGGCGGCTGTATTTTCAGCCGGGAAAGTTCAGCAGGGAATCCCCTCATCTCGGGGGAATCCGACCGACAGGGGTTGGGGTCGTGCCATCGGGCCCATGTGATGGGAGCGCGAGGCCAGCCTCTCGCCAGACCACGAAGGCCCCCAGGGGCGCAGGGCGACCTCAGCACTGAGCTCAGGTACCTGGGACACACGTCACCTGTGCTCTTGCCCTGGGCTGTGGGAGGAGCGGGTTGTTCCCCACACCCTGTGCCAAGCACGGGAAGGACAGCTGCACGCTGGCCCCCACCTCTGCTGAGGCTCGGGGACCCCAGGCAGGAGCCCAGGGACCAGGACCCGCAGCCCCCCCTCTTGCTTCTCCATGAGCTGCACCCATCACTCCGAATCCCGGGCAAGGCTGGGGCAGTCATGAGTCCGACGGGGGGGGGGGGGGGGCTGAGTCCTCCATTCCTAAGAGACCCTCACGGTGGCCCCTCGAATCCTGGACTCAGCTTCCTGCTGGTCCTGCTCAGACCAAGCTCCGCCCCCGCAGAATCGGGCCTTCTCACTTTGGAGGCAAGGAATCGGCAGGGAAGAATGGAGAGAATTCTCCGGGGCCCCCAAGAAGCAGGCTCCAGAAATCCTCTTCCGTACCAGGGGCCACTGTCGCTTCTGAGGCTGGGTCCGTGCCAACAGGGCCTGGGGCCGCCCCTCCGTTCCCCTCCACCCCTGGCACGGAACAGGTGCACGCAGGATGGTCCGGATGCAGGCCCCCGGTTCACGGCTCAGCCCACCTGAATCCGAAGGACTAACGCATTCCGGGCTATGGCACCACCAGACGGAAAGACAAAGGCTGGTCACCTGAGTAAGCACAGCGAGAGTATCGATATACGTCGGATACGTTAGTCTTAAGTAAACAGCACGGGGGACCAGGCTGGGCTCACGGAGAAGGTCTATTCTGGGGCTGGAGTGTGCAGGACCGTGTGCACAGGGGACCCGGCTGGGCTCACAGAGAAGGTCTATTCTGGGGCTGGAGTGTGCAGGGCCGTGTGCACAGGGGACCTGGCTGGGCTCACGGAGAAGGTCTCTTCTGGGGCCAAGGTGTGCAGGGCCGTGTGCACAGGGGACCCGGCTGGGCTCACAGAGAAGGTCTGTTCTGGGGCTGGAGCTTCAGGGTCCGTGTGCACAGGGGACCCAGCTGGGCTCACAGAGAAGGTCTGTTCTGGGGCGGGAGCTTCAGGGTCCGTGTGCACAGGGGACCCGGCTGGGCTCACGGAGAAGGTCTCTTCTGGGGCTGGAGCTTCAGGGTCCGTGTGCACAAGGGGACCAGGCTGGGCGGAGAAGGTCTATCTGAGTCTCTCCAGTGCCAGCTGTGCTTCCTGCCTCACCCACCGTCTCCCCACTTTCTCTTCCCTGTTTCTGTCCTCTTTTCCTCTACCATCGAGACGCGCACACCCTGTCCTGGTTGGGGTGCCCCCCGTCACCCTCAGGACAAAAGCCCCCCCACTGGAGACCCTCCCCCCGCCCCCGGGGCTTGCCTTGCCTTGACGTTCCCCTTTCTGAAATCCGGTTGTCTGGGCACGTGACAGCCTGGGGGACAGGACAGGTGAGCCAGCAGCCGGGGCTCCAGCGGGAAGGTCCAGGCGTTCTGGAAGCGGCCACGAAAGGGTCTGGCATTTGCCCGTGTTCTGGAGGGGCCGCTGCTCCCAGCCTCGGTGCCCGGTCCTCGGACCCTCCGGTTTTCTCCCGGGTGACAGGGGACACGTGCGCAGGGGGGAGCGTGACGGAGGAAAGAGAGAAGCGGCCGAAAACTCATCTCCAGGAGGGGAGCCACCCCGCAGGTGGTTATGAGTCACTTTCCTGGTTCTGCCCACACCCTCCTCATCACAGAGCCCCCAGGAGCTGTGCATTGTCGCAGGGGGACGACCTGCCGAACCCGCCCTGCCCCCGGAGCCCTCGACATGTCCACTTCTGCCCACGGAGCCTGCCTCCTCCCCAGGTGCTCCCTCTTTCCTCGGACCGCTCTGCGCCCCTGTCCCCACCCTGGCCTTCCCCGGCCACTCTGCCCCCCGGCCCTGGGATCTTGTGGAGATGAAGTCTAAGACCCAGGCGGGACCACTGAGATGCAGGAGTGGGGAGAGGGCTGCTGAGATCCAGGCAGGTCCGAGATGCTGAGATCCAGGAGGGACAGGACCACGGAGATCCAGGCAGGGAAGGGCTGCTGAGATCCAGGAGGGGCAGGACCACTGAGATCCAGGAGGGGCAGGGCCACTGAGATCCAGGCAGGGCAGGGCCAATGAGATCCAGAAGAGCAGGGCCACTGAGATCCAGGCAGGGAAGGGCCATTGAGATCCAGGAGGGGCAGGGCCACTGAAACCTAAGATGGGCAGGACCATTGGATCCAGGCAGGGCAGGGCCACTGAGGTCCAGGCAGGGCAGGGCCAATGAGATCCAGGCAGGGAAGGGCTGCTGAGATCCAGGCAGGGCAGGGCCACTGAGATCCAGGCAGGGCAGGGCCGCTGAGATCCAGGCAGGGCAGGGCCACTGAGATCCAGGCAGGGAAGGGCCACTGAGATCCAGGAGGGCAGGGCCACTGAGATCCAGGCAGGGCAGGGCCACTGAGATCCAGGAGGGACAGGGCCACTGAGGTCCAGGCAGGGCAGGGCCACTGAGATCCAGGCAGGGCAGGGCCGCTGAGATCCAGGCAGGGCAGGGCCGCTGAGATCCAGGCAGGGAAGGGCCACTGAGATCCAGGAGGGACAGGGCCACTGAGATCCAGGAGGGCAGGGCCACTGAGATCCAGGCAGGGCAGGGCCACTGAGGTCCAGGCAGGGCAGGGCCACTGAGATCCAGGCAGGGAAGGGCTGCTGAGATCCAGGAGGGGCAGGACCACTGAGATCCAGGAGGGGCAGGAACACTGAGGTCCAGGCAGGGCAGGGCCACTGAGATCCAGGAGGGAAGGGCCACTGACATACAGGCAGGGCAGGACCTCTGAGATCCAGGGGGGGCAGGGCTGCTGAGACCCAGGAGGGGCAGGACCACTGAGATCCAGGAAGGGGAGGGTCGTGCTCCCTCCAGAGGCTCCAGGGGAGGGCCCTTCCTGCCTCTTCCAGCCTCCCGGGCTCCAGGCATCCCTGGGCCTGTGGCTGAGTCCCTCCCTCCCGTCTGTGCCTCTGTCTTCACGGGGCTTCTCCTCCCTGTCTCCGTCTCCCCTCTTTTGTCTCTTGTAAAAACACCTGTCATTGGATTCACCCTCATCCAAGATGGGCTCCTCCCAGATCCTTCACTTACTTAGAAAAGACCCCTTTTCAGGGCACGGTCCCTGCAGGGGGGTCAGACTGACTTCTGGTGACCCCTCCCGCGTCACAGGGTCCTGAGCCTGGGGAAGGCCGCATGTTGTCATGGCGGTGAGCGGGGTGCAGGGAAGGGGCTGGACGGGCTCAGTCCAGGCGCCGCCGCTGGGCTCGGGGCCATCTCGATCCCAGCTGCACAGGCAGCTGGGGTCCGTTTGCCGTCTGGAGGGAGCGGTTGACCCCATAAGCCCCGGGCAGCGACCTGACCAGGGGACCCGGAGCCCGAGCAGGGACGGTGTCAGAGGGCACGAGGGAGTTTCCAGCGGGACCTGCAGGGAAGCCGGCCAGAAGCCACTGGCCCGGCCATCCAGAAGCCGCACAGGAAGCTGCCCCTGCCGGCCTGGACGCTTAGGAGCAATTAGGGTTGTCACAAAGAGGAAGGGGAACAGGAAAACAGCCGTTTTGAAAGAAAGAGGGTCATTCCTGGGAAAGCGGCTGACACATTCCTGACACAGCGGCTGTCCCCGGGTTTTAAGGCAGAGACACAGGCACAGAGCGGGCCGGCCGTCGGAGGGAGGGGGTCGTCGGGCAGGCCCCGACCACGCCCACCGTGCCCGGGTCTGGCCTCTGGGGTGGGGCCCCTGGCGGGGACTATAAAGTCCCCGAGAAGCAAGCGACAGCCAGCTTTGGGCTTTGGTTGCTATTTGGGGACACTTCCTCCGAGGCGAGGCGAGGCGAGGCGAGGCAGGAGTGACGAGTGAGGAGCCCGCGGTCCGGGGAGGGTCCCCAGGCCGGCTGCCGCCTCCCGCTCGCGCACTTTCTCCGCGTCCCGGGGAACAACCGGCGCGCAGGCTGCGACGCACGCGGACCTTCTCCGCGTCCCAGGGAACATCGCGAGCGTAGGCTGCAGGAGGGACCCCAGGCCGGCGGCGGGTCTGCGACGGCAGGTAAGGATGCTGGACACCGCGCGAGCGGCTGTCACGTCCACTGGGGAATGTGCTAGAATTCACTCGCGCCCCTGGGGGTGGCTTGGTCCCCGCGTGCAGCCCAGCCCAGCCGGGAGGGCCTGGGGGCTCGGATCCCAGGTTCCTGGGCGTCCCCCCCGCCCCCCGGGGAGGGGGACTCCACGCGCCCTGGACGGATTGTTACGCACGAATCCCTCCCCGAGGGGCAACGCGTGCAGAGTGTGGTCCGTCCACACAGGGGAACACTACTGGGCCACGAAAAGCAGCAAAGCTGTGAGTGCTGCATAGACCTCAGCACTCCATCCTAAGGGACAGAAGCAGGCCCACGAGACCCTACGGTGTGCCATCCCGTTTATAAAAATTGTGCACAACAGGGGCGCCCGGGAGGCTCAGTCGGTTGAGCGTCCGACTTGGGCTCAGGTCATGATCTCCCAGTTCGTGCGTTCAACCCCTGCATCAGGCTCTGCTCGGACAGCTCGGAGCCTGGAGCCTGCTTCCCATTCTGTGTCTCCCTCTCTCTCTGCCCCTCCCCCGTTCATGCTCTGTCTCTCTCTGTCCCCAAAATAAATAAACATTGAAAAAAAAATGAGCTTTAGAATTTAAAAAAAAAAAAAATCTTAGGGGCACCGGGGTGGCTCAGTCAGTTGAGCCTCCAACTTCGGCTCAGGTCATGATCTCGCGAGATCTCGCGTGATCTCGCGTGAGTTTGAACCCCGCGTGGGCTCTGTGCTGATGGCTCAGAGCCTGGAGCCTGCTTCCCATTCTGTGTCTCCCTCTCTCTCTGCGCCTCCCCTGCTCACTCTGTCTCTCTCTCTCTCTCTCTCTTAGTTCTGGGGACGGGCATCCGACTGAGAGCTCGTGGGGCGGGGTCTCCTTTGGGGGGGCCTGGAACATTCCGGAGCCACATAGACGTGGTGACTGTGCCATTTGGCCCCCTGCTTGCATTTTGATGGGGATTCGCCTGCAGAAAAATATTAATGAATGGATCCACTTGAAACACCACGGACGCCCGCGAGTCCCGTGTGGTGACTGAGGCCCTGCGGGCCACGGAGCCACGAGATGGGGACGCCGGGCTGTGTCTGGGGAGGCCCTGGTCCTGCCCTGGGGCGCTCAGCGCTGGCCCCTCCTGTGGGGGGGGGGGCCGTGGGCACCACCCGCGACCCCCGCGCAGTCACGTCCCCGCGGGCACCCGGTGTCCCACTGGGCGCAGCCCGGAGCGCCCCACGTCCGCGGGAACCTCAGCCCCAGGCCGCCCTTGCGCCCACGGGTTCAAAAGCCCCATCACTCTGTCCTCTGCGTTTCCCGCACCCACGTTTTGTGAACGTCGCATTGAAGTCTGGCTCACGGTGAATAGGGTTGGGGGGTCCCCCGCTACACACGGAGCCTGATGCCTTCCTCTCTTCCCCCTAATCCCTGTGTCACTAACGGGCTACATCCCTGTATTACAGAGCCACTGCGATCCCTGTATTACAAACCAACTATAATCCCTGTATTACAAACCCGCTACAATCCCTGTATTACAAAGTCGCTACAATCCCTGTATTACAGACCCACTACAATCCCTGTATCACTAACCTGCTACAATCCCTGTATTACAGATCAACTATAATCCCTGTATTACAGACCCGCTACAATCCCTGTATTACACACCCGCTACAATCCCTGTATTAGAGACCCACTATAATCCCTGTATTACAGACCCACTACAATCCCTATATTACAAACTCGCTACAATCCCTGTATTACAGACCCACTACAATCCCTGTATTACAGATCAACTATAATCCCTGTATTACAGACCCGCTACAATCCCTGTATCACTAACCTGCTACAATCCCTGTATTACACACCCGCTACAATCCCTGTATTACAAAGTCGCTACAATCCCTGTATTACAAAGTCGCTACAATCCCTGTATTAGAGACCAACTATAATCCCCGTATTAAAGACCCACTACAATCCCTGTATCACTAACCTGCTACAATCCCTGTATTACAAACTCGCTACAATCCCTGTATTACTAACCCAGAGGCAATCGTGGCTCCTACCATCCCCCTCTCCTGGGAGGGGGTCTCTCCGGCGTTGAGACGGGAGAACTGCGAGAGAGAGAGAGAGGCTCGGGAGAGGAGCTGAAACCCCTGGGTGGGGTCCCTGTTGGGTCCTGTGGCGGGGGCTGTGAATGCACTTCCTTCCCCCCCCCGCTCTGCCCCGCGGCGTTTCCCGGCCGGTGGGCCAGGCGGGAGCCAGGAGCGGGCTCAGGGGTGGGGGGGGGGTCTCTGTCGGCCGGCGGACGCGCACACACACACACACACCCCCAGGGCTGGCCCCACGCGTGCACACGCAGGAGACGCGCGCAGGGGTGCGCCCACGCAGACCCGCCGGAGCCTTCCCTCCCTCCGTGCGCCCTCCGTGCGCCCTGCGCCCGCGGTGCCCCGGGCTCGCCGCCCCGCACGGCGCGCGCTGAGGGTCCCTTCTCTTCCAGTGCGCGCCCTCCCCTCGGGGACGCGGGAGCCGGAGCGCCATGGCCTTCCTGTGGCTGGCCTTGTGTCTCACGCCCGCGTGCTGTCTGCTGCACAAGGACGAAGGTGAGGTGGGAACCCACGAGCGCTGTGCGCGTCTGTCCAGGGGTTTGCGGCTCCGTGGCTTTGCGGGGGGGGGGGGGGGGGAGATGGGGGAGGGGGCAAGACGGAGGGAGGGGGACAGAGGGGGGAGAGGGGGCCGGAGGGGAGAGGGGGTTGGAGGAGGGGGGTCCAGGGTTCGGGAAAGGACAGGGAGACTCAATAGTGACCCAAGGGAACGCAGGGCCGTCTGCCTGCAGGCCGGGCGCCATCCGGAAGGTTCCCAGGACGCAGGGGGCGCGAGACAGGGCTCAGGGCCTCTTTCCCAGCGCTCGCAGAGGTGGGCGGGGCTCCGGGCCGCCAGTGTCTCACTTCTGCAGGAGCACCTCCGTGTCCCCACCTCGGCCGTTTTATCAGTCTTTATCAGTCGGGGCGCTGTGAGCAGCAGGGGGCGGGGGGGACAGCCACAGATTTCATAACCCGTTAGACGTTCACTCCTTCCTCTATCGCGAGTGAGATTCACATGCTTTGTGGGGTTGGAGAGGAAGGTCTTTGTCCCCTGAAGGCGGCTGTCAGGGTCTGCGAAGGAGGCCAGGACAAAATTCCAGGGCCTGTTATTTCTCAAGAGTTCTGGGGATCAGAGGCTCAGATCCAGGAGGGGCAGGGCCGCTGAGATCCAGGCAGGGCAGGACCCCTGAGACCCAGGAGGGGCAGGACCCCTGAGACCCAGGAGGGGCAGGGCCACTGAGATCCAGGCAGGGAAGGGCTGCTGAGATCCAGGCAGGGGAGGATTACTGAGATCCGGGGGTTGGGGAGGGGGGATAGGACCACTGAGATTGAGATGGGGCAGGACCACTGAGATCCAGGAGGGGCGGGATCCCTGAGATCCAGGCAGGGCAGGACCACTGAGACCCAGGCAGGGCAGGGCCACTGAGATCCAGGAGGGGCAGGATCACTGAGATCCAAGAGGGGCAGGGCCACTGAGACCCAGGAGGGGCAGGACCTCTGAGATACAGGCAGGGCAAAGCCGCTGAGATCCAGGCAGGGAAGGGCTGCTGAGATCCAGGCAGGGCAGGACCTCTGAGGTTCAGGAAGGGCAGGACCTCTGAGATCCGGGGGGGGGGGGGGGGGGGGGCAGGGCCGCTGAGATCCACGGGGGGCAGGACCCCTGAGACCCAGGAGGGGCAGGACCACCAAGATCCAGGCAGCACCACCGAGGAGGTGTTGAAATCACATGCCTTGCCCCGTTCTAGCCTTAAGTAGAAGTGGTTAGTCTTTCACCAGTGAGTCTGAATTAGCTGAAACATTTTCATAGATTTATCAGGGTAAGGAAATTGTCTTCCATTCCTGGTTTGCTTAGATATCTTAATCCCAAATGGGTTTTAAACTCAGTCATTTTTTTTTGTTTCCTGCTTTTATGGAGATTATTAGTAGTCTGTGAATGGGGTGAATTCTATTCACAGTTAAAAGAACCTTGTATTCCCGGAGTAAGTCTCTTGGGTCGTGTGGTATTACCGGGTTTATGTATTTGTGGATTTTATTATTTTATCTTATGTTTCTTAGTTTTTAGGTTTATTTCTTTATTTAGAGAGAGAGGGATAGAATGAGCAGGAGAAGGGAAGAAAGAGAATCCCAAGCAGCCGTCTGTCGCTCGGCACAGAGCCAGACGCAGCGCTCGAACTCACGAACCCTGAGATCACGACCCGAGCCGAAAACAAGACGCGTCACGGACTGAGCCACCCAGGCTATTTCCCATCCTTTCCTTTCCTTTTTGAAAGTTTGTGCACAGGATACTATTTCTTCCTTAAATATCGGATCCGTTATAGATATGGATGTTATTCATAAACACCACGTAAAGCAGGATAAAGATCTGCTAAAATTAAGATTCATTCTTTCATTTTTCATATCCGTCTTAATGACGTTCGATGTTGAAATGGTAGAACTCAGCGTAAATTTGGAGGCATAAGAATCTGTAAAAAATTAACATTTTCCGGGGCACGTGGGTGGCTCGGTCGGTTCAGCGTCCGACTTCGGCTCAGCTCATGATCTCGCGGTCCGTGGGTTCGAGCCCCGCGTGGGGCTCTGTGCCGACAGCTCGGAGCCTGGAGCCGCTTCGGATTCTGTGTCTCCCTCCCTGTCTGCCCCTCCCCTGCTCTTCCCGTGTGTCTGTCCCCAAAACAAATAAACATAAAAAAGTTTTTAAGAATTACATTTTCAACTTAGAAAGAATTTCCTTTGGTGCATTTTCTTATTATTTTTTCAACTGTTTATTTATTTCTGAGACGAGAGAGAGACAGAGAGAAGGAGAGAAAATCCAAAGCAGGTTCCGCGTTGTAAGCACAGACCTGATACGGGTCTGGAAGTCAGGAACGGTGCGATCATGACCTGAGCCGAGTTCAAGAGTCAGGCGCTTAAGTGACTGAGCCACCCAGGCGCCCTTCGGGGTTTTTTGTTTTTTGTTTTAATTGTTAAGGAGTAAATTATCCTTATACGTCGCGAGAACCCCAAGCCGGAAAGCTAGGTGTTTGTGTGGGTTGGTTTTGCTGATGAAACGAAGGTCGTTGATCTTGATCAGCAATCATCATACTCACAGGCCGTAAACGAGGTGGACATTTATGAAAGTCATGTCCTGTGGGACCTGTGGGACCTTCAAAGGGACCCCAGAGAAAACCTCACCAAGTATCTGATGGGCGTCTGGGTCTCAGCGGCAGAGAGGGAGACGGGGACACAGAATGTGAAGCAGGCTCCAGGCTCCGAGCTGTCAGCCCAGGGCCCCACACGGGGCTCGACCCCACGGACCATGAGGCCTCAGCAGCGGGACCTCTTGTGACCTCAGGCGACCCTGTGTCCACGTTTCAGATCCCGAGCCGCCGATTAAGAACCTGCGAATGCAGCCCGAGACGAGAAGGTTGACCTGGGACCTCAGCGGAAACGTGTCTGAGATCAGCTGTTTCATCAACTCGAGGCTGATCACTAAGGTAGGCTCGTCCCCCGACCTCGGCACCGGGGGTCCTCCGGGGACCCGAGAGCCACCGCCCGGCCCTGGTGTCGCAGACCTGGGGGTTCTCCTGCGGGCTGGGCTGGGGGATGGGGTGGGGGGTCCCCGCCAGGTACCGTGGCCCCGGGGCCCGCGTCTGGGGGTCTGCGACTCGGCCGTGCTGAGACCCCACGACAGGCACCGCCCGTCCCGCCTCGTGCAGAAGCCCGTGCACGCACATGGCCGGGATTTCCGAGGAGGTCGCGCAGGAGCCCGAGGGCGCATGGCTCAGGGCGGGGTTTTGACGTCCTGGGCGACAGGGCCCAACGTGACGCGCTCCCCGTAGGCCATCGACAAGCGTTACTGCCAGTTCCGCGTACTTCCCTCGTGTCAGGTGACGAATTTCACGGTCGCCTCCACCGGAGACCCGCCGTTCTCCGCGGGGATCCTGTACCCCAGGCCAGGTGAGGGCAGCGGGGTTCGGCACGGAAGGGGTCTCTGCGGGGAGTGGCGACAAAAGGACGCGACCCCGGGGCGGGGTGGGGGGGGGGCGGTCCACGCACGCGGAAGTTCGTCGTCCACGGGAGCTTCTGGAAGCGAACTGGGCAAGTGAGGACACGGGGATGGTGGGCAGGGCTGAGGCCGGGAGGGGAGGGGCGCGAGGCGATCGGGGGACCCGGTGGGCCCGGGGCCTTGGGGACGAGGGTCCCGTGTCCCGAGCGCATGCGTGGTGACCTGCGTTTCAGAGAGAGCTTGGCTGTTTTTAAGAGGCGCTTGATGGGGGGAAACGGAGTCCAGCCATGGGGGGAAACTGAGGCAAGCCCCGGGGAAACTGAGGCAAGCCACGGGGGAAACTGAGGCAAGCCACGGGGGGAAACCGAGTCAAGCCACGGGGAAACCGAGTCAAGCCACAAGGGGTAAACTGAGTCAAGCCACGGGGGATAAACTGAGTCAAGCCACGGGGGGTAAACTGAGTCAAGCCACAGGGGGGAAAGTGAGTCAAGCCACAGGGGGGAAACTGAGGCAAGCCCCGGGGGGTAAACTGAGGCAAGCCACGGGGGAAACCGAGTCAAGCCACGAGGGAAACTGAGTCAAGCCCCGGGGAAACTGAGTCAAGCCACGAGGGGAAAGTGAGTCAAGCCACAGGGGGAAACCGAGTCAAGCCACGGGGGAAACCGAGTCAAGCCACAAGGGGTAAACTGAGTCAAGCCACAGGGGGTAAACTGAGTCAAGCCACGAGGGGAAAGTGAGTCAAGCCACGGGGGGAAACCGAGTCAAGCCACGGGGAAACCGAGTCAAGCCACAAGGGGTAAACTGAGTCAAGCCACGGGGGATAAACTGAGTCAAGCCACGGGGGGTAAACTGAGTCAAGCCACAGGGGGGAAAGTGAGTCAAGCCACAGGGGGGAAACTGAGGCAAGCCCCGGGGGGTAAACTGAGGCAAGCCACGGGGGAAACCGAGGCAAGCCACGAGGGAAACCGAGGCAAGCCACGAGGGAAACCGAGGCAAGCCACAGGGGGTAAACTGAGGCAAGCCACGGGGGTAAACTGAGGCAAGCCCCGGGGGGTAAACTGAGGCAAGCCCCGGGGGGTAAACTGAGGCAAGCCCCGGGGGGTAAACTGAGGTAAGCCCCGGGGGGTAAACTGAGTCAAGCCACGAGGGGAAACTGAGTCAAGCCACGGGGGAAACCGAGTCAAGCCACAAGGGGTAAACTGAGTCAAGCCACGGGGGATAAACTGAGTCAAGCCACAGGGGGTAAACTGAGTCAAGCCACAGGGGGTAAACTGAGTCAAGCCCCGGGGAAACTGAGTCAAGCCACGAGGGGAAAGTGAGTCAAGCCACGGGGGGAAACCAAGTCAAGCCACGGGGAAACAGAGTCAAGCCACAAGGGGTAAACTGAGTCAAGCCACAGGGGGTAAACTGAGTCAAGCCACGAGGGGAAAGTGAGTCAAGCCACGGGGGGAAACCGAGTCAAGCCACGGGGGAAACTGAGTCAAGCCACGGGGGGAACTGAGTCAAGCCACAAGGGGTAAACTGAGTCAAGCCACGGGGGTAAACTGAGTCAAGCCCTGGGGGTAAACTGAGTCAAGCCACAGGGGGGAAACTGAGTCAAGCCCCGGGGGGTAAACTGAGGCAAGCCCCGGGGGAAACCGAGTCAAGCCACGAGGGAAACCGAGTCAAGCCACGGAGGGAACTGAGTCAAGCCACAAGGGGTAAACTGAGTCAAGCCCCGGGGGTAAACTGAGTCAAGCCCCGGGGGTAAACTGAGTCAAGCCACAAGGGGTAAACTGAGTCAAGCCCCGGGGGGTAAACTGAGTCAAGCCACGACGGGAAAGTGAGTCAAGCCCCGGGGGTAAACTGAGGCAAGCCACGGGAGGAAACTGAGTCAAGCCACAGGGGGAACTGAGTCAAGCCACAAGGGGGAAACCGAGTCAAGCCCCGGGGGTAAACTGAGGCAAGCCCCGGGGGAAACTGAGTCAAGCCACGGGGGTAAACTGAGTCAAGCCACAAGGGGTAAACTGAGTCAAGCCCCGGGGGGTAAACTGAGTCAAGCCACGAGGGGAAAGTGAGTCAAGCCACGGGGGGAAACCGAGTCAAGCCACGGGGGGAAACTGAGTCAAGCCACGGGGGGAACTGAGTCAAGCCACAAGGGGTAAACTGAGTCAAGCCACGGGGGTAAACTGAGTCAAGCCCCGGGGGAAACTGAGTCAAGCCCCGGGGGTAAACTGAGGCAAGCCCCGGGGGAAACTGAGGCCAGCCGGCGCAGGACGCGTCCGCGTGTGTTGCTGCAAGTGTGTGTGAATTCGCCCGGGGCCCGGACACGCTGGCGCCCGTGCTCACGGGGACGTGCTTTTGTGTCCCGCCCTTTGCAAGCACAGAGGGCCACCGTGAGGCGGCCGCGCAGCGTCTGGGCTGCTGGGTGCACGACGTGGACTTCCTGACGTGCAGCTGGGAGGCGGGCCGCGCGGCCCCCGGTGACGTGCAGTATCGCCTGTACTGGCGGGACCTCAAGTAGGCGCGGCCGCAGGCGCGGCAGGCTGTCTCGACCGGGCGCCGGGGCCCCTGGGGGGCCAGCGGTGTCCCCGGCCGTGCCAGGCTTGGGAGGGGGGCGCTGGGTCACTCACGGCTGGCGGCCCCTGCTGTGCTGGGCGGGGGTGGGGGGCGGTGGGGGGGCGGTGCTGGGTCATTGCTGAGTGCCCGCTGGTGGCCGCAGGACCTACGAGGAGGAGGAGTGTCCCCGGTACGGGGTGGACGATCGGGGGACACACATCCGGTGTCATTTCGACGACGTGTCCGGGCTCGGGGAGCACGTCCAGTTCCTGGTGAAGGGCACTGGCAAGGGCGCGAGGATCCCCTGCTCCGACCTCACTGTGGAACTAGCAGGCATCGGTGAGTCCTGGCGGGGGTGGGGGGAGGGGACGCGCTCCAGGGCCGCACCTGCTGACCTGGGGGGGGGGGGGGGGCGCGGGGACACGCTCCAGGGCCGCACCTGCTGACGGCCGGAGCTCCAGCAGCCGTAAGGAGACACCGCAGGAGGCCGGCTCGAGTGACACGGTAGGTTCTCAGGGTTCTGGGGGCGCATGTGGGTCCCGGGGGGCGACCGTCCTCCTGGCTTGGGGACCCCTCCCTGCCGGGACCTCGCACGGGGCACAGACAAAGGGAGCCATGTGGTCTTTGTGGGAAGCCAGGAAAGCATCCCGGGGGGCCCCACCTTCATGACGTCACCTAAGCCTAATCGCCTCCCCAGGGGGTCACCTTCTTGGGGGGGGGGGGTCAGGGCACGCGATGGCACGTGTTCCCGCCAGGAGTCTGGGGGGCTCAGTATCGTGCTCGCGGCGCCCGCCGAGGCCCTGTGTCCACCCTCCTTCGGGTTCGGGGCGCGCGGACCCCACCTTAGCAGAGCAGTCTCGTGGTTCGTTCCCTTAAAGCAGACCCCTCTCCGCACGGTGGCCCCTGCCAGCCCCGAGAAGCGCGGGGTCACGTGGGGGCCGGGGGCCGTGAGCCGCCGCTTGAGCTGAGACGGGGGTTCAGAGGGGACAAGGCAGGCCTCCGACTGGAAAAGCGGGGGCCTTTTCCTGCGCTGGCGGACTCCCTCCCCTGGGGCCGAGACGCTGTGTTGCGTCCGCACGGGTCGGACGCTGCTCCCTCGCGGGTGTTTGCGCACCGCGTGCAAGGCCTCGTGCGACGCCAGGCACGCTGCCCCCGCCCCCGCCCCCCGTGTCCACCCCGCGGCTCCCGGCTCGGGCGGGCAGGGAGCGCGCTGGGCTGGTCCGTGCGTGTGTGGGCGCCCGGCGGGGACGCGCGCAGCTGGGAACGCGCCTGGCCTCAGGCTCCGCCGACGCACCAGGACCTCACTTGCGCGAGTTCCAAGAGGCCGGTTGTCCTGCGCAAACATCGGGCCACCCCCGGGCGCCTGCGAAGGCGCCTCATGTCGAAACAGGGTCTTTGCACGTGCAGCAAGGCAGCCCCCACCCAATCCAATACGGTGCTGCCCATACAAAGGGGAGGAGATGCAGAGGCCCACGCCGGGACGGAGGAGAAGGCCAGGAGAGGAGGAAGGCACAGAGACAGGTGACGTGTGTCCAGCCCAGGGACGCCCAGCCTCCCCAGCAGCCGCCCGCAGTGGGAAAGGGGCCGCGAACAGAGTCTCCCTGTGAGGAACCAGCCCTGGGGACACGTGGACTTCAGATTTCTGGCCTCCAGACCTGGAAGAGGACACATTTCTACGGGCCAAGCCACCAGTTTGTGGGACTTTGCTGTGGCAGCCGTGGGGAATTCGTGCCATACCATTATGAGCGATTTCCAGATGGCACCAGGAGACCAAGAACCCAAGCCTGGGGCCACGGACAGCGATGTCTCTGGGCGTTGACTGGCCAGGTCCGGGCCCGCAGGTGCGGCCGTCTCAGAGTGTCAGAGACATCACCCATTGACACGGAGAATCGGGTCCGGTGCGGGGGGGACTGTTGGTTCCCAGCTGCTGCCTTAACAAACGATCCCAAACCACGAGGCTTGGAGCATCCGAGTCTGAGATCCAGGCAGCACAAGGCTGTGCCCCCTCCTGAGGCTCCAGGGGAGGGTCCTTCCTGCCTCTTCCAGCTTCTGGGGCTCCAGGCATCCCTGGGCTCGTGGCCGCGTCCCTCCCGTGTCTGCGTCCCTCTTCCTGAGGCTTCCCCTCTGTGTCTGTGTCTCCTGTTCGGACTTTTATAGGGACAGTCGTCATCGGATTTAGGGCCACCTTGATGCAGAAGGAGGTCGTCCCAGAACCTTCACTTACTGTACCTGCAAAGACACTATTTACTTGAGAGAGAGAGAGAGAGAGAGAGAGAGAGAGCAAACAGGGGAGGGACAGAGAGAGAGGGAGACACAGAATCTGAACCAGGCTCCAGGCTCCAAGCTGTCAGCACAGGGCCTGACACGGGGCTTGAACCCCCGAACCGGGAGATGATGACCTGAGCCAAAGTCGGATGTTTAACTCACTGAGCCACCCAGGCGCCCCTGCAGAGATCCTTAGAAGTTAAGTCGCATTTCGCCCCGGCCCTTCCTGCCCCGCGGGGCCCCGGGCCTGCACATGACCCTGCACGTGGGTGCTATGTAGTGACCGAGCCTTTCAGTCCCTGAGCAGGTGCCACACGAGTGCTTGGCCGGAAGCCGTAGGGGCTGGTGAGTAACCCGGCTCCCTCGCCCTGGGCTGGGGGGCTCCTACCAGGTGCGTTCCTTCGTCTGCAGGGTGGTTCCCCAGCAGGACTGAGCGGCCGCTCTTTGGGAAGTCCCTGCCGCCCGGGCCTCCCTTCCCCGCCCTGCCATGGGCGCGTCCTCCCAAACAGGCTGCTGGCCGCGGGCGTCCTGGTCCTGAGGGGGGAAGGCCATTCCCGAAGGTCCCCGTGCAAGGCAGCAGGAGACGGCACAGCCTGGACGGCTGCAGGGAGGGGCGGGGGGAGCCCCTTTGGAGACTGTTTCCCAGGACGGAATTGCAGTGGGTTCTGTGGATGCTGCTGGGGTAGAAAGAGGGGCCGAATGAGGCTGGGTGCAGGGTGACATCATAGGTGGGGGGAGAGGAGGAGGAGGAGGAGGGAGAGGAGGGGGAGAGCAAGAGGAGGGGAGGAGGGGGGAGGGAGAGGAGGAGGGCGAAGGCGAGGAGGGGGAGCAGGAGCGAGAAAAAGACGAGGAGACCCCGAGCTGGAGACCCCCCTGCGGGGAGCTCTCTGCCAGGGGTCCAGGCGGACCGCAGGGCAGTCGGGCAAGGACGCAGGGCTGGGCTCCTCGTGGAGGTCGGACCCGTGGTGTCGTCTCAGACGCGGTCACACAGGAAGCTACTGACGCCTTGGCGACAGAGAGGCCGACCCTCTGGAGGGAGAGCTGGGGGGCAGAGCCCCGGAACGGCACCCCGAAGGGGGGACAGACAGACGGGAGGCTCCCAGCAGCCCCAAGGGCGGACCGGAGAGCAGTGGACGTGTGGCCAAGGTGAAACCGTGAGGTGTAGTCCGGGGGACTCGGCTGCACAGACCTAGGAGCGCCTTCCAGAAGGATCTCGGCATGGGCGGGGGTCTCTCGCAGGCTGGTGTCTGAGCAGCTGGCCCTCGTTCAACCAGATACCCTGTCAGGCATCTGTCTTGGTGTTTTGCCCCGTCTTCAACCTTGAAATGACCTTCTCTCTGCCTCCCCTGCATCCGAATTTGTAAGAAGCCTGTTTTAAAGGCATCTTCTAGGGGCACCTGGGGGGCTCAGTTGGTTAAACGTCCGACTTTGGCTCAGGTCATGACCTCACGGTTTGTGGGTTCGAGCCCCACAACCGGCTCTGTGCTGACGGCTCAGAGCCTGGAGCCCTCTTCGGATTCTGTGTCTCCCTCTCTCTCCGCCCCTCCCCTGCTCATGCCCTGTCTCTCTCTCCCTTTCTCTCTCTCAAAAATAAATAAATATTAAAAAAAATTTTTTTAAGTATCTTCTAGGGGATGAAAAATATTGATTTGTTTTACTCATAAAAAATTTTTTTTTCTTCCCTAGAGAGATTAAGTCTGCCCAACATCACCGGAATGTGTAATAAATCCTATTCAATCATGGAGTGGAAAATGTCAAGCCACTTTAATCACAGATTTACATACGAACTTGAAATACAAAAGGTAAATGCTTGCCCCCACTGGAAATTCTAGATTCTCCAGAATCTACACCCTGAGGGTTTGGAAGCAGATAAACACACACACACACACACACACACACACACACACACACACACAAATATGAACCAAAAAGAATTGTTTTTAATCTTTTAAAACTAAACATTACATAAAAAATAACCAAAAATAAACAAAAATAAATAGAAGCTAAACCCTACATAAAGTGAAAAAAGGTAACAAAAAAATGGAAAAAAGTAAACATCATTTAAGTTTTTGTGTGTGTGTCTCTAAAAATCATCAAAAAAATATATGAAGCATAAAAAAATTTTTTTAGCTTTACCAAAAGTAACAGTGTTGGCTATTGAAAAGACAGAGGTAAAATTGAAAAGGCAGGTTACACGTGGAAGAAACCAGTTGTGCATTTGTCTGTCAAAGGACGCACGTCTAGGGTGGATAAGGAATTCTTTCAAGTCAATACCAAGGAGATAAACAACCGTATAAAAAACCCAAAGGGTAAAAAGTTGAAACAGCCACTTCCCCAAAGAAGATGTATTCATGACCCATAAATACATGAAAAGGTAGCAAAGAAAATGCAAACCGCAGGGAGAGGCCGGTCCACACCCGTTAGATCAGCGAAAATGACAAAGTCTGGCCCAACCCAGTGTCAGCCAGGTCGTCACCCACTTGACTGGAACACTTTTGTGCCACTAACTTGTGGCCATTTCGAATGGTATGGCCCGTTTCAGGAAACCCGCAGGTGGCTCCTTCTGTGAGATGTTCCTCATGGAGGAGCATTCTCTGCATTGCAAGAGCCAGGATAAAACCATATCCTTTACTTAAAAAATGGCGCAGTCGCTTTGGAAGAGCCTTTGGTTCCAGCTTACGAAGGCAGCAGATCCCCTGCAAGGTGTGGCTCCCAGAGAAGTGTAAACATAATCCCAGCAGAGTGGGGCCCTGACTGGTCACAGCAGCTGTGTTTGGGAATGACCCAAGAGAAGGGACGAACAAAATATAGCCACACTGTGGAATCCGACCCCCCACGAATGTCAGCCGGACACAAGGGCCACCCTGGGGCATCCCGTGTATACACAGAGGCGTGGAAAATGCAGAGTGATGTATAGTGAGTAACGCACCTGGCTGGTTCTGTCCGTGGAGCATGTGACTCTTCATCTGAAGGATCGTGAGTTTGAGCCCCATGTTGGGCAGAGATGATCAATCAATAAATTTCAAAAATTTTAAGTCTGCAAATTGAAGGACAATGAGCAAACGTTTGGAGGTACTTAGTATTTCATACTCAATTATTGACTTAAAGGTATCACTTTTCTTTACTTCTTTGTATATTCTGTTTATTGTTTATAGTTCACTAGTGATGATACATCATGTTTCTGCAAACGTACAAGTGGTCAAAAACACAAACGTTATTAATTCTACGTTTTTTTTTGTTTTTGTTTTATAAGACCCGGTACAGGGGCTCCTGGGTGGCTCAGTCGGCCAAACATCCGACTCTGGATTTTGGCTCAGGTCATGGTGTCACAGTTTGTGAGTTCGAGGCCCGAAGGGGCTCTGTGCTGACGGTGGGGAACCTGCTTGGGATTCTCACTCTCTCCCTCCCCTCTCTGCCGCTCCCGTCCATTTTCTCTCTCTCTCTCTCAAAACAAAAAACAAAAACCAAAAAACGGTCTGAAACAGGACCCAAACCACGAACTGTGAGGTCATGGCCTGAGCCGAAATCCAAAGTCGGGACGCTTAAGCAACTGACCACCACCCCCCCCCCCACCCCACCCCCCCCCCCGGGACTTCAAGGCCACATAGTTTTCAGTTAATCTCTCCTTTACGGTCATATTGATTCACACATTATATTGGCGATTCCCGCCCAACCACAGGGCTCACAGAACAAGGGTCCCTCTCAGGGGACAGCGCTGGGCACCCACCGCCTTCTGGTTTTGTTTTGCAGGGCTCAGATTCCCGCCTACACCGAGAAGGTGAGTGTCCCCCAGCCCCCCACCCCCCCAACTCGGCATCAGGAAGGGCAGGCCTTGTGTTATTGCGCTCCCTCCGCTCCCCTGCGCGGGGCTGTGCGTGTGGGCCCCACTCACCCCTACGCAGTGCTGGGGGCAGACCGCACGGAGCTGGGACTCCGCCTTCCCGGGGCTTCTCCTCTGTGCCTGTGTCCCCCCTTCTGTCTCTCACAAGGACACCTGTCATTGGCCTCAGGGCCCCCCTCATGCAGCATGAGCCCCCCCTCCCATCCCTCACTCACACGTGCACACACCTTGTTTCCGACTCAGGTTGTAACGCCCAGATTCAAGAGACCCCAAAAAACGAACCACCAGAGTCCAGAGCCAAAGCCGAGCAGCAAGGGTCCTTTATTGCAGGTTCGAACCCGGTCCTCCGCGCACTGGTTGCCGGTGACGCTGAGAGGCCCCGAGTGAGGTTTTTACAGCCCTTTTATAGACAGCTACAAACAAGTCATGGGGAGATCAGGGCTTTTTCACAGTTACAGAGCTGCGATTGGTTGATGTTTACATTTGAACAGTTAGCAGAATTCGATTGGTTTTTACCTTTAGGTCAAACCACAACTGGGGGTAGGGGTATCTCAACGATCGGTGAGGAGTGCGCGGGCGCGCCAAGCAATTGTACAGAAGTGCAACAAGCTGGTTAAGTTTCAGTTTGCTTAGGCCTCTCCAGGTGCCCTCCGCAGGTTCTGGGGGGCCGTGCCTTGCGGCCGTACCCTGTCTCTCTCTGGGGGGCGGGGGCTACAACAGGTACCACAGCTGGGGGCTGCGGTCTCGGGGTCCTGCACGCCTGTCGCCTGGCAGACGGGCGGGGCGGGGCTGCGGTCCCTCCGGAGGCCGCAGGGACCGTGTCCCAGCTCCGGGGGCTCCTTGGCGCGTGGCCGCAGCCCCCCGGTATCCACGCGGCCCCCCGCCCCCCGCCGCGTCTGCGCGCGCCTGCTCCCACGACGGTCGGCTGGGGCGAGGGTCCTGGCGCGCGAACTTGGGGAGCGCCCCGCCCACCGGGCATAGCCTTCCCTTCTCGGAAAC